>NC_134401.1:89627772-89934693 GCF_050003625.1 Haematobia irritans | reverse complement strand
TTTAAGGTCCTAGAATACCGATACACCACAACGGCACACGTCTTAAGGGTCCTCTAGATTTCAAAATCGGATAGAAAATACACTTTCTAGACGCCCAAGAAGCAAAATCGGGAAATCGGTCCATATGGGGGATATACCAAAACATGGACCGACAGGCACCATTTTCGGTACACTTTTTGATGGTCCTCAAATACCTCTAGATTTCCAATTGCAGGCAAAGTGGATAAAAACTACAGTTTTTATAAGCCCAAGATCCCAAATCGGGAGGTCGGTTTATATGGGGACTATGTTGAGAATGAATGAAAAATGATGTATGCAACACTTTATTTCTCCTGTACTTCTTAACGTACCACAGCTTGTACATAGATTTACAACTCTGCCTAACATATTAGTACTAACACATTTACAGTGTAACTTGAAGAGTCGTTCAATAAACCTTAATTCAAACACAACAGACTATATCAAAACTTGGACCGATATAACCCATCTTCGAACTTGACCTGCCTTCAAACAAACGACGAATCTGTGCCAAATTTCAGGACGATAGCGCCATTATTGAAGGCTGTAGCGTGATTACAACAGACAGACAGACGAACAGACAGACGGACATGCTTATATCGTCTTAGAATTTCTCCATGATCAAGAATATATACTTTATATAGTCGGAAATCGATATTTCGATGTGTTACAAACGGAATGATGAACTTATTATACCCCCGTCACCATTCTATGGTGGTGGGTATAAAAAGTTAAAATTACCCATTAAAAGTATGAAAAACCCAAGTTATAAAAAATTGAATTAAACGAACTTCCTGGGTAGTTAAAATAAAGAACAACATTGGGCGTGCATCTTCTGGAAGTGCTTTT
This sequence comes from Haematobia irritans, assembly GCF_050003625.1. Taxonomy (NCBI): domain Eukaryota; kingdom Metazoa; phylum Arthropoda; class Insecta; order Diptera; family Muscidae; genus Haematobia; species Haematobia irritans. Next base: position 89,933,826 of record NC_134401.1, on the reverse strand, counting down.
AAAGTTGTGCCTTTGGAAGAACTTCCAAATTTTTTTCTGGGAAGTGGTTTGTAAACCAAACAAAGTGCATTATGATGTGTTTATGAAATAAAGAACAAGTATTTATAAACGGCCGTAAGTTCGGCCAGGCCGAATCTTATGTACCCTCCACCATGGATTGCGTATAAACTTCTACGAAAGACTGTCATCCACAATCGAATTACTTGGGTTGTGGTATCTTGAATCGTTTTCTAAATTGTGAGTTAGCCCATACGTGGTATACATTAGACAAAAAAAGTATGTGTAGGTAAGTCTACAAATAATTACGAATCGATATGGACTTTTGCACGGTACGTAGGGAGCCAGAATTGAAATATGGGGGTCGCTTATATGGGGGCTATATACAATTATTGATATGGACCAATTTTTGTGTGATTGGGGATCGATTTATCTGAGGGCTATATATAACTATAGACCGATATGGGCCTAGTTAGGCATGGTTGTTAACGGCCATATACTAGCACAATGTACCAAATTTCAACTGACTCGGATGAAATTTGCTCCTCCAAGAGGCTCCAAAACCAAATCTCGGGATCGGTTTATATGGGGGCTATATGTGATTATGGACTGATATGGACCACTTTTGGCATGGTTGTTAAATATCATATACTACCACCACGTACAAAATTTCAACGAGATCGGATGAATTTTGCTACTCCAAAAGGCACCGGAGGTCAAATCTGGGGATCGGTTTATATGGGTGCTATATATAATTATGGGCTGATATGAACCAATTACTGCATGGTTGTTGGGCACCATATACTAACATCACGTACCAAATTTCAACCGAATCGGATGAATTTTGCTCTTCCAAGGGGCTCCGGAGGTCAAATCTGGGGATCGGTTTATATGGGGCCTATATATATTATTATGGACCGATTTCGACCAATTTTTGTATGGGAGTTTGAGGCCATATTTTAACACCACGTACCAAATTTCAACTGAATCAGATGAATTTTGGTCTTCCAAGAGGCCCCGGAGGTGAAATCTGGTGATCGGTTTATATGGGGGCTATATATAATTACGGACGGATGTGGACCAATTTTTGCATGGTTGTTAGAGACCATATACTAACACCATGTACCAAATTTCAGCCGGATCGGATGAAATTTGCTTCTCTTATAGGCCTCGCAAGCCAAATCGGGGGATCGGTTTATATTGGGGCTATATATAATTATTGACCGATGTGGACCAATTTTTGCGTGGTTGTTAGAGACCATATACTAACACCATGTACCAAATTTCAGCCAGATCGGATGAAATTTGCTTCTCTTTGAGGCCTCGCAAGCCAAATCGGGGGATCGGTTTATATGGGGGCTATATATAATTATGGACGGATGTGGACCAATTTTTGCATGGTTGTTAGAGACCATATACTAACACCATGTACCAAATTTCAGCCGGATCGGATGAAATTTGCTCCTCTTATAGGCCTCGCAAGCCAAATCGGGGGATCGGTTTATATGGGGGCTATATATAATTATTGACCGATGTGGACCAATTTTTGCGTGGTTGTTAGAGACCATATACTAACACCATGTACCAAATTTCAGCCAGATCGGATGAAATTTGCTTCTCTTTGAGGCCTCGCAAGCCAAATTTGGGGGTCCCTTTATATGGGGGTTATACGTAAAAGTGGACCGATATGGCCCATTTGCAATACCATCCGACCTACATCAATAACACCTACTTGTGCCAAGTTTCAAATCGATAGCTTGTTTCGTTCGGAAGTTAGCGTGATTTCAACAGACGGACGGACGGACGGACATGCTCAGATCGACTCAGAATTTCACCACGACCCAGAATATATATACTTTATGGGGTCTTAGAGCAATATTTCGATGTGTTACAAACGGAATGACAAAGTTAATATACCCCTCATCCTATGGTGGAGGGTATAAAAATTTTGTCAAAATTTTATTTCTATAGAAAATTTTGACAAAAATTTCTATAGAAATAAAATTTTGTCAAAATTTTTTGTAGAAATAAAATTTTCGGTAGAAATAAAATGTTGACAATATTTTCTATAGAAATAAAATTTTACAATTTTTTTTATAGAAATAAAATTTTACAAATTTTTCTATAGAAATAAGATTTATACAGGAATAACATTTTTATAAAATTGTATATAGAAATAAAATTTTGACATAATATTCTTTAGTCATAAAATTTTAACAAAAATTTCTATTAAAATAAAATGTTGACAAAATTTTCTATAGAAATAAAATGTTACAAATAATTCTATAGAAATAAGATTTTTACAATTTTTCTATGGGAATAAAATTTTCTATAGAAATAAAATTTTTACATAATATTGTATGGAAATAAAATTTGAACTAAAATTTCTATAGAAATAAAATTTTGACAAAATATTCTATAGAAATAAAATTTTGACAACGTTCTCTATAGAAATCAATTTTTGAAAAAAATTCTATAGAAATAAAATTTTGACAAAAATTTCTATAGAAATAAAATTTTGAGAAAATTTTATTTAAATTTTTAACATTTTGACAGTAAGTAAGATGTTTTTGTTTGGTAGTTTTTGGTGAAATTTTCTCCAAATTTTAGTAGATTATTTTTGGCTCGAGAGGCAACCGTGATTAGTCCCGTCATTACACCCGTGCACATTTTGGTTAGGCTGCACTGGATTTTCCAATCGAAAAAAATTTAAATTTATGGGGGAAAGGTGTAAAATATGCAACACATGTTTTACCAATCCAAATCACTATAAGATTCGAACAGGATGAACTTTTTCGTCGTATATACTTTAGCATTTGTTAATTTTTGCATTTGTAAGATAGAAAAAAATCATGATGGAAATCTTAAAAAAAAATGGAATACAATATAGTGCAATTTTCGCGTAAGGTAGTTAATTTTTTCCAATAAAACAGTTTACTTTTTTCCTTGTAGTAATAATACATTTTTTTATTATTATTTTTAATTATTTATCTTTAGCGTGACAGCCTCCAGTGATTCCACTATGCTTTGCTTTAGTACCATGTATTGGGCCTCTGGCGTTGGAACGTTAATCTCCAGTTTATTACATTCATCCGTACGGATTGTACCCAGTAAGCCCTTTAGCCCAGAATATTTTGTGCATGTGGTTAAACAGTATAAAGTGACCCATATTTTTTGCTCTGTTGCGCAAGCTGCCGAAACCGTATTCAACTATAGCAAGGAAGAGCTAAGGGAAGCTTTCAAATTCATTGATGAAATGCTCGTTGCAGGTTCTAAGGTTCCACAAGTTGTGCAAGAGATATTATGGGATATTCTTGGTGGTGATCATACAACCAAGCCGGGATTAAGTGTGGGTTATGGTATGACTGAAACGACTGGTGGTATTTCTATTTCCGGCGGTTATCCATATGAATACAATCCTCTAAGCGAAGGCAAACTTTTACCAAACAAAAAGATGTGTATTGTGGATGAGAACAATGAGAAATTGGGACCCAATGAATCTGGAGAAATTCTTCTCTATTCACCCTATGCATGGAATGGTTATTACAATGATCCCGAAGCAACGGCCAAAGCAATGCATGGCCAATGGCTACGTTCCGGTGATATAGGATTTGTTGATAATTTGGGTTTCGTTCATGTCCAAGGTCGCTCGAAGGAAATGTTTAAATGGAAAGGTTACCAAATATGTCCAGCACCCATTGAGGATGTTTTGCTCAAATTACCAGGTGTAGCTGAGGTTTGTGTTTTTCCCAAAGCCGATCTTGTAGCGGAGAGTCTGGTGGCGTGTGCCATAGTAAGAGCAAAAACTGAGGATGGTCTCAATCTTACCGATGACATGGTCCACAAATATGTTGATGAACATTTGGAAAGTCTGTATCAAATGCGTGGTGGCGTTCATTTTATTGACTCAATGCCAAGGACAGCTTCGGATAAAATTATAAGGAAGCAAGTAGTCGAGATGTTTGTGAATCATAATGAGATGTGTAAAGTTAGTAAATAAAATGTAATGGATACTACACCGAAAAAAAATTCCGTAGTTACACAAACGCTAAATTTAACTTATTATTATTGCAAAAAAAAAATATTCGTTTGTAGTTAAATTTTATTACTTTTTTCATACGATTCCCAAAACTAAAAAGAATGAACTACTGTATGGTTAAAATGATCATGATTTGGCGCCAATGATTTGTTCATTACTTTTATATCATTTTGTTGTTCTATGAGAAGGTGTAATTTCGTGAGTTGTAGTTAAAAAGTACACCAGGGCATTAAATCTCCCTAGTTTTAACAATGCTTTGTGTGGAAATCTCAAAATGTGGAGTAAATTTAGTTCAATTTTCTCACGACATAGCTAATTCTTGCTATAAAACAGTTTACTTTTTTTCTGTGTAAAGAGAAATTTTGGTTTTGTTGAATTTTTTAATTTTTTGTTGAAATTTGCAGCTCGGATGAAGGCCTTTTCATGCGGAAAAAAAACTTTTGTTCTTCACTTTTCTGATATTTGGGGGAGATACCCCACCTTTCCAAGTCAGAATTTTATTCAACTTGATTCATCTTGAAGTTGCGTTGGCATTAAATTGCATTTTTGTTTTATCTGCCTTTTTCAGTTTGAAGGCAGTATATCTGAGGGCAGTATATCTGATAGATAAACTAATCAGCTGATTTATGTAATGGTAAAAAAGTTCTTTCTTTTGGATTTAAAAATATGAAAAATTTTCTCATATATTAAAAAAATATGTATTTTCCATTTATATTTTTTTCTATTTCCAGAATTTGCAAAATATCATCAATATAATATCAAATATTACATTGCTTTCCCATTATTTTTGTCTTTGATTGGTTCAAATTTTAATAGACGATTTCAATGTGTGACCATTTTGGAAAGGAATTATTACTAAAATTAAATTACCGAGCTCCTTAATACACCTTTTTATGCCAAAAGACTACAACTGCAAAAGAAGATTATAAATCTGCAACCTGAAACTAAGAATTGAACTAGATATTCTATGCAGGTAATGTTTAACAAAATTAACTTTCAATTAAACAAAATTATATTCTGTTTATTTTCAGAAAAAACTAATTTAGCTTACAGGCTGCTGATTTATTGGAAATCTAGGCCCATCTACATATTAGAAGGAACACGCTGACATGGTTATTATTATAAGGAAGATAATGGTTTAAATAGTTTATTTTTTTTTAGCCCTTTAGTTGTTATTGATCATAATTGAATGTCTAAGTTATTTTAGAATAAAACACACAAATGACAAAAAGCAAATCCCTTAGTCTGTAGCATAATTCAGATAAATACAATATTGAAGATGTTTTATAAGAAACGCATATTTTCTTTTATTTCAAATAAAACTAAATAAGAATTTGGGGGCGCAATATATACAATTTTTGATTGAAATTTATTGCCAATATCAATTATTAATTTAATTGAATAAGTTAAATAGTTGATTGATTTTTGTCAGGAAATTAATTAAAATTTTAATTGATTCAATTAAAACTCAAAATGTCAAAAACAAATAACTTCTTTAATTGATTCAATCACACAATTAATTGATTCCGTGACAAAATTCAATTAAATTTTTAATTGAAAATCGTGTTGGTTTTCAATCAAAATGGGTGATTGATACTATCATTTTCGTGATTGAAGATATTCGAATTAAAAAACAAGTAAGGAAAGTCTAAAGTCGGGCGGGGCCGACTATATTATACCCTTCACCACTTTGTAGATGTAAATTTCCGATACCATATCACACCCGTATTGGGGGCTATATATAAAGGTTTGTTCCAAATACATACATTTAAAGATCACTCGATTTGGACAGAATTTGAAAGACTTTTACAAAATATATAGACTCAAAATTTAAGTTGGCTAATGCAGTAGGGTGGAACACAATTTTAGTAAAAAACAAGTAAGGAAAGTCTAAAGTCGGGCGTGGCCGACTATATTATACCCTTCACTACTTTGCAAGTCCACATTTTCGATACCATATCAAATCCGTCCAATGTGTTGGATGCTATATGCACCCATACACATATATTCTGTATATCTGACCAGATCTGGACAGAGTTCTACAATACTTATAGATTTTACATTTAAGTCGGCCAATACGCTGAGGTGGAACACAATGTTAGTAAAAAACAAGTACATACGGCCATCATGGATTGCGTAGAAACTTCTTCTAAACACTGCCATCCACAATCGAATTACTTAAGTTGCGGTAACGCCTGCCGATGACAAGGTATCTCAAAACCTCCTAACACCATCTTCTAAATTGTATGTAAGTCCATACGTGGTATACATTAAATCAAAAAAGATCGATCCAATACGTATATAATTCAGTTTGACAAAGTAGACATAAAATTTTGACAACATTTTCTACAGAAATAAAATTTTGACAAAATTTTCTATAGAAGAAATAAAATCTTGGTAGATTATTTTTGGCTCGAGTGGCAACCATGATTATGAACCGAATAAAATTTGAACAAAATTTTCTATAGAAATAAAATTTTGACAATGTTGAATAATTTATTATGAACCGAATAAAATTTTAACAAAATTTTCTCTAGAAATAAAATTTGACAAAATTTTCTATAGAAATAAAATTTTGGTAGACTATTTTTGGCTCTAGTGGCAATCATGATTATGAACCGATATGGACCAATTTTTGTGTGATTGGACCAATTTTGGTATGGTTGTTAGCGACCATATACTAACACCACGTTCCTAATTTGAACCGGATCGGATGAATTTTGCTCTTCCAAGAGGCTCCGGAGGTCAAATCTGGAGCACGTTTTATATGGGGGCTATATATAATTATGGACCGATATGGACCAATTCTGGCACGCTTGTTAAAGATCATATACTAACACCATGTTCCAAATTACAACCGGATTTGATGAAATTTGCTTCTCTTGGAGACTTCGCAAGCCAAATCTGGGGATCGGTTTATACGGGGGCTATATATAATTATGAACCGATATGGACCAATTTTTGAATGGTTGTTAGAGATCATATACCAATATCATGTACCAAATTTCTGGCGGATCGGGTGAAATTTGCTTCTCTTTGAGGCTCCGGAACCCAAATCTGGGGATCGGTTTATATGGGCGCTATATATAATTATGGACCGATGTGGACCAATTTTTGCACTGTTGTTAGAGACCATATACCAACACCATGTCCCAAATCTCAGCCGGATCGGATGCAATTTGCTTCTCTTTGAGGCTTCGCAAGCCAAATCTAGAGATCGGTTTATATGGGGGCTATATATAATTATGGACCGATGAGGACCAATTTTTGCATGATTGTTAGAGACCATATACCAACACCATGTACCAAATTTCAGCCGGATCGGATGAAATATGCTTCTGTTAGAGGCTCCACAAGCCAAATCTGGGGATCGGTTTATATGGGGGCTATATATAATTAAGGACCGATATGGACCAACTTTTGCACGGTTGTTAGAGACCATATGCCAACATCATGTACCAAATTTCAGCCGGATCGGATGAAATTTTCTTCTCTTTGAGGCTCCGCAAGCCAAATCTGGGGATCGGTTTATATGGGGGCTATATATAATTATGGACCGATGTGGACCAATTTTTGCATGGTTTTTAGAGACCGTATACTAACACCATGTACCAAATTTCAGCCAGATCGGATGAAATATGCTTCTGTTAGAGGCTCCACAAGCCAAATCTGAGGGTCCCTTTATATGGGGGCTATACGTAAAAGTGGACCGATATGGCCCATTTTCAATACCATCCGACCTACATCGATAACAACTACTTGTGCCAAGTTTGAAGTCGATAGCTGGTTTCGTTCGGAAGTTAGCGTGATTTCAACAGACGGACGGACGGGCATGCTTAGATCGACTCAGAATTTCACCACGACCCAGAATATATATACTTTATGGGGTCTTAGAGCAATATTTCGATGTGTTGCAAACGGAATGACAAAGTTAATATACCCCCATCCTATGATGGAGGGTATAACAAGTAAGTAAAGTCTAAAGTCGGGCGGAGCCGACTATATTATACCCTTCACCACTATGTAGACAAACATTTGTGTTACCATCTCAATTACTTAAAATTTGCTGGGAGCTATATAAAAGTTTGCATTTCCAGATACAAATACTTAAGGAAACAATTTTTTGTACTTCTACAAAAACTCTAGAATTAAAATTTAAATCGGCTAACGCCCTGGGATGAAACACAATGTTAGTAAAAAATTTGGGAAATATGAAGCGAGAGAAATTTTAATGCAATTGTAAAAAAGAGATTTATGATTTTTCAGGCGATACATATGTATTCGAGATATAGGACAATTAGAGTAATATTTACAATTTTTGCTACTCAGCAGTGGCGATTTTACAAGGATTGGTTAGATCTCGCCAAGATATGTGGTCAAGTGTGGGTAGTGATATATTATTTGGTCTAGTCGGGTGACTTGGAGCATTATTTAAAACTCATCCGTTCTGTGGAAATTTTGGCATTGCAGTGTGTAGGATATGGCTAAGATATGGGGAAATCATTACAGAATTTTGTGTAAAGTGTGAGAATTTTGGCAATATTTGTATTTTCTGTGGAAACTATCCAGTCAATTGTAGGAAAATCCCATTGAAAATGGGTCTAAAATATGAAACAGTCTACCATATTTCCCCAACTCTGGTGTACGTATATATGGGAGCTATATACAATCTGAACCAATTTTGACTAAATTTGACATGCATAGTTAGAATAATAATTCTGCTATCTATGAGAAATTTCACGTAAATGGGAGTATAACTTTGGCCCACCTGGTCATATGAGTGCAAATCGGACGGGAGATATATATGGGGGCCATATCTAAATCTGAACCGATTTCAACCAAATTTGCCACAATTACCTATACTACTAAACGTACTCCTTGTGCGAAATTTGAAGCGAATCACGGCAAAACCCTGGATTTTGAGGCCATATAAGTTCAAATCGGACGAAATGTATATATGGGAGCTATATCTAACTCTGAATCGATTTTGACCATATTTGACACATACAATAGTATCGTTAAAAGTACCGCTTGTGCAAAATTTGAAGTAAGTCAGGGCAAAGCTCTGGCTTTTGAGACCATATAAGTCCAAATCGGGCGAAAGATGTATATGTGAGCTATATCTAAATCTGAACCGATTTTAACAAAATTTGACACACTTAACGATACTATTAAACGTATCCCTTGTGCAAAATTTGAAGCAAAACTCTGGCTTTTGTGGCCATATAAGTTCAAATCGGACGAAAGATATATATGGGAGCTATATCTAAATTTGAACCGATTTCAATCAAATTTACCAAGCATTGGCAGAATGTCAATGCTACCCTCTGTGCAAAATTTCACGAAGATCGGTTGTAAACTTTGGCCTCTGTGGTCATATGAGTCTAAATCGGACGAAAGATATATATGGGAGCTATATATAATTATGGGCTGATATGAACCAATTACTGCATGGTTGTTGGACACCATATACTAACATCACGTACCAACTTTCAACCGAATCGGATGAATTTTGCTCTTCCAAAGGGGCTCCGGAGGTCAAATCTGGGGATCGGTTTATATGGGGCCTATATATATTATTATGGACCGATTTCGACCAATTTTTGTATGGGAGTTTGAGGCCATATATTAACACCACGTACCAAATTTCAACTGAATCAGATGAATTTTGGTCTTCCAAGAGGCTCCGGAGGTCAAATTTGGTGATCGGTTTATATGGGGACTATATATAATTATGGACGGATGTGGACCAATTGTTGCATGGTTGTTAGAGACCATATGCTAACACCATGTACCAAATTTCAGCCGGATCGGATGAAATTTGCTTCTCTTAGAGGCCTCGCAGGCCAAATCGGGGGATCGGTTTATATGGGGGCTATATATAATTATGGACGGATGTGGACCAATTGTTGCACGGTTGTTAGAGACCATATGCTAACACCATGTACCAAATTTCAGCCGGATCGGATGAAATTTGCTTCTTTTATAGGCCTCGCAAGCCAAATCGGGGGATCGGTTTATATGGGGGCTATATATAATTATTGACCGATGTGGACCAATTTTTGCATGGTTGTTAGAGATCATATACTAACACCATGTACCAAATTTCAGTCAGATCGGATGAAATTTGCTTCTCTTTGAGGCCTCGCAAGCCAAATTTGGGGGTCCCTTTATATGGGGGTTATACGTAAAAGTGGACCGATATGGCCCATTTGCAATACCATCCGACCTACATCAATAACACCTACTTGTGCCAAGTTTCAAGTCGATAGCTTGTGTCGTTCGGAAGTTAGCGTGATTTCAACAGACGGACGGACGGACGGACATGCTCAGATCGACTCAGAATTTCACCACGACCCAGAATATATATACTTTATGGGGTCTTAGAGCAATATTTCGATGTGTTACAAACGGAATGACAAAGTTAATATACCCCCCATCCAATGGTGGAGGGTATAAAAAAAACAAGTAAGTAAAGTCTAAAGTCGGGCGGGGCCGACAATATTATACCCTTCACCCCTATGTAGGCCAAAATTTGTGTTACCATCTCAACTACTTCACAGTTGCTGGAAGCTATATAAAGGAGACAATTTTGTTACTTTTACAAAATCTCTAGATTTAAAATTTAAATCGGCTAACGATATCCAGTTAATTGGAGGAAACTTCCATTGAAAATGGGTCTAAAATGTGTAACAGTCTACCATATTTCCCCAACTCTGGTATACGTATATACCTATATATAATCTGAACCTGATTTTGACTAAATTTGACATGTACCACTGTGGTATCACAATGGACTGAATAGTCTAAGTGAGCCTGATACATCGGGCTGCCACATAACCTAACCTAACCATAGTTAGAATAATAATTCTGCTATCTATGCGAAATTTCAAGTAAATGGGAGTATAACTTTGACCCCCCTGGACATATGAGTGCAAATCGGACGGAAGATATATATGGGAGCCATTTTTCCAAAACCAATAGCGATTGTCTCTGTCCCAAGAAACGGCCCTATGCCAAATTTGAGGACGATCGGACTTAAATTGCGAGCTGTACTTTGTGCACAAAATTACACATACAGACAGACGGACGGACAGACAGACGGACATCGCTAAATCGACTCAGAATTTAATTCTAAGCCGATCGGTATACTAAAAGATGGGTCTATGTCCACTATTTCGTGGCGTTACATACAAATGCATAAACTTATTAAACCGTGTACCACAGTAGTGGTGAAGGGTATAAAAAATTTTTGTGTGTACCTGCACATTTTTTTATAAAATTCTTTTGTTGTTGTTTTTTGATTTCAGCTTAAAACCATGCATTGACTAAACTACAAGTGTAGCTTAACCAACAGAGGAAAAGAATGTTTGTCAAATTTATTTGGGCAAAGACCTATAGACTGCAAGATGGTTGGATGGACGCACGTTTCGGAATTACCACATTCCTCATCAGCATCCTCTACTTGCAGCAAAACTATCAACCAATTATCACAATAAATTCAGGCAGGTTTTGAATGATAGCCGGCTTATGCCGAAATAAATTCGTACAAACATATCTATTCCTATGCCACTGTCAAATCATTGATTTGAGTGCAGTTGGCTGGGTTTATTTTGAGCGTGCATCCTCTTTTTTATACCCTCCACCATAGGATGGGGGTATATTAACTTTGTCATTCCGTTTGTAACACATCGAAATATTGCTCTAAGACCCCATAAAGTATATATATATATATATATATATATATATATATATATATATATATATATATATATATATATATATATATATATATATATATATATATATATATATATATATATATATATATATATATATATATATATATATATATATATATATATATATATATATTCTGGGTCGTGGTGAAATTCTGAGTCGATCTGAGCATGTGCGTCCAACCGTCTGTTGAAATCACGCTAACTTCCGAACGAAACAAGCTATCGACTTGAAACTTGGCACAAGTAGTTTTTATTGATGTAGGTCGAACGGTATTGCAAATGGGCCATGTCGGTCCACTTTTACGTACGGCCCCTACATAAACGGACCCCCAAATTTGGCTGAAATTTGGTATATGGTGTTTGTATATGGTCTCTAACAACCATGCAGGAATTGGTTCATATCAGTCCATAATTATATATAGCCCCCCTATACACCCATCCCCAGATTTGACCTCCGGTGGATAAGCAAAATTCATCCCATCTGATTGAAATTTAGTACGTGGTGTTAGTATATGGTCTCTGACAACCATGCAGGTATTGGTCCACATCAGTCCATAATTATATATAGCCACCATATAAACCGATCCCGAGATTTGGTTTTGGAGCCTCTTGGAGGAGCAAATTTCATCCGAGTCAGTTGAAATTTGGTACATTGTGCTAGTATATGGCCGTTAACTACCATGCCTACCTAGGTCCATATCGGTCTATTGCTATGTATAGCCCTCAGATAAATCGATCCCAATCACACATAAAGTGGTAAGCGACCCCCATATTTGAATTCTGGCTCTCCACGTACCGCGCAAAAGTCCATGTCGATTCGTTATTATTTGTAGACATACAAATAACTTTTTTGTCTAATATATACCACGTATGGACTAACTCACAATTTAGAAAACGATGTTAACGCAAGTATGTTAATTCGATTGTGGATGACAGTCTTTCGCAGAAGTTTCTACGCAATCCATGGTGGAGGGTACATAAGATTCGGCCTGGCCGAACTTACGGCCGTATATACTTGTTTTTCATTCGTTTTGTTTTGTTATTATTGGTTTTGTTCTTAAGGCATTGTTGTTGTTTTTTGATTTCAGCTTAAAACCATGCATTGACTAAACTACAAGTGTAGCTTCTCTGGACAAAAGTTAAAAAATTAAATGGTCCTCACAAAAAAGTCAAACAATGTAATGATCAAGTACATGATTTTCCCGACCATGTAATGGTCTCAAATTCTATCATTTAAATAATAGAACATGTTTGCGCCATTTGAGAACCATTTAAATGCTTATTGCCAGCATACTTTTTTCTCTGCTCGAAAATTATTTTTACAAAGACAAAATACATGGTTTTCGCGACAATTACATGGTCTAGATAAGCATTAAATGGATGCGGCAACCATGTCCAATCATGTTTTTTCTGTGCGTGAAGATGAGGGAGGCAACACATCGACCCGAGTCCTTACGAAATAATTTCACAACAGTAAAGAATTTCTTAGGAAACGGAGTAAATTGCAAAGTGGCTCTTTTTCCGTTTTTAAACATGGAGAAGTAAAGAATTTCATACAAACTATAACTCTAAACCTGATTTATTATACTGAATAGATTTCGAAAAATCTCAAAATTTTTGAAACTTCTTCACCAAATCCCCATGTCCTCAAATTTCGTCCCCATCCACGAAAAAATACCCACGATTTGGGGGTACAATATTGGCAACACTGATTGGTTGTACAACTAACACTGACTACAATTCACATTAATTTTATAATGAATATTTGTCCGCCGCTGAATCGATAAATTTATATCGGCTTAGCCGTCAAAAAAAGTAACTTTTTATACCCACCACCATAGAATGGGGACGGGGGTATAATAAGTTTGTCATTTCGTTTGTAACACATCGAAATACGATTTCCCGCTATATAAAGTATATATATTCTTGATCAGGGAGAACTTCTAAGACGATGTAACCATGTCCGTCTGTCCGTTTGTTTGTCTACGGTTTTTAGAAACCGTAGGTTTTATCCAATTTGCCTGAAATTGGAAACGTAGAGGTATTGTAGGACTATAAAGAGGTGCGCTGGAAATGGTGAGTATCGGTCAATGGTGTAGTATAGCCCCCATAAAAACCGATCTCCCGATTTTACTTTTTGGGCTTGTAGAAATCCTAGTTGTTGTCCAATTTGACTTAAATTTGAAATCTAGAAATATTTTAGGACCCTAAAGAGGTGTACCGAAAACGGTGAGTCCACATAAGACCGATCTCCCGATTTAACTCCTTGGTTTTCCAGAAACCGTAGTTTTTATCCAATTTGCCTGAAATTGTATATATACTGGTATTTTAGATTCACAAAAACGTGTGTAAGATTTAGTTTTTATCGGTCCATTTGGTAAGGCCTCCATATAGACCGATGTCACTTCATGAGGGTGTAGAAGGCGCACTGATCATGAAAATTTCTTGAAACTGAATATAAAATTTCCAGATTTTACTTCTCGAAATCATTTAAATAATGGGGATGAAAATCTACAGATTTTAGATTTCAAATCAAGGCGTTGTTTCATCATTTTGTTGCACACTTAACAGGTTGGCTGCTAAGTCCCCGGTCTAACAAAGAAAAACACATTTTTTTTGTTATTCAACACACAAAAAAAATTTTTTCTGATTCAATCACCAAATTAATTGATCCAATTAATTTTTTAATTGAAATGTCTTCAATCACGAAAATGATAGTATCAATCACAGTTTTAATTGGGCATAGAAAAAATTCTTGAATAAAAATTGAATTGATTTTTTCAGCAAATTTCAATTAATTTTTTAATTGATCCAATTAAAAATTTAATTGATGTTGATTGCAAAACTCAATTAATTTATTAATTAAAAAAGGAAACTATTTTTAATTACTTTCTGAATTGGCTTAGAGTTTTTATTTGGATTAACAAATGATTGTTTGAAATGCATGTTTAATTAAAAATTTAAAACAAATCAGCACTTTTTTTAACTGAATTTATCTTCCGAATTTGATTAAAAAGTTAATTGTATCAATTAATTTTTTAATTACAAATTTTAAAATTTTCAATCATTGACTTAATTAACTTAATGTTTCTATCATGATTAAAAAGTTAATTGTATCAATTAATTTATTAATTGAAAAAATGTTCAACTTCAATTAACTTTTTAATTGGAAATATTTTGGTGATATTTTTTTCTGTGAACATAAACGGTCAAAATTTGGTCAATATAAACTTGACGTATTTCTTTCAATTTTGCATTTAAAAAACCTGAACACCTCTCATTTTGAAGGTGTGTGTGTAGAATGTTGCTCCTATTTTGATTTTGGAAGTCACTCTTCAGTTGTCAAAATGCCGTCCAAGCAAGAAGAGCAGCGTATCAAAATTTTGCTCGCGCATCGCGAAAGTCCGAGCTAATGGCAAAATCGCTAAAAGTTGCCAAATCAACCGTTACAAATGTAATTAAAGTGTTTGGGGAACGTTTGTCAACAGCCAGGAAGTCCGGATCGGGGGGAAATCGAAAACCGGAAGCCGCTGAGACGACAAAGAGAGTTGCCGGTAGTTTCAAGCAAAACCCTAACCTCTCTCTCCGAGATGCCGCAAATAAGCTGGGTGTATCGTCTACAACCGTGCATCGAGCCAAAAAACGAGCCGGACTATCGACTTACAAGAAGGTAGTGACTCCAAATCGCGATGATAAACAAAATACGACGGCCAAAGCGCGATCCCGGAGGCTGTACACGACGATGCTGACGAAGTTTGACTGCGTGGTAATGGACGACGAAACCTACGTCACAGCCGACTACAAGCAGCTTCCGGGACAGGAGTTTTATACGGCAAAAGGAAGGGGAAAGGTAGCAGATATTTTCAAGCACATAAAACTGTCAAAGTTCGCAAAGAAATATCTGGTTTCGTAAGCCATCTGTACCTGTGGCTTGAAAAGCAGCATTTTCATAGCTTCCGGGACTATCAACCGTGAAAGAGTGTTTGAATAAACGTCTGCTGCCTTTCCTGAAGAAACACGGTTGTTCCGTACAGTTTTGGCCGGATTTGGCATCTTGCCATTAGGGTAAAAAGGCCATGGAGTGGTACGCCGCCAACAACGTGCAGGTGGTTCCCAAGGACAAGAACCCTCCCAACACGCCAGAGCTCCGCCCAATTGAGAGATACTGGGTTATTGTCAAGCGGAACCTAAAGAAGGCCAAAAAATTGCCAAGGACGAGCAGCAGTTCAAGGCAAACTGGCTTTCTGCGGCGAAGAAAGTGGACAAGGTGGACAAGGTGGCTGTACAAAATCTGATGGCAGGTGTCAAGCGTGAGGCCCGGCAATTCGGATTTGGAAAAGCGAAAGCCTAACTGAATATTTTTTGCTGAATTTTATACTAATTGAACTTGAAAAAGAAATTTAATTTGATTTTTTAAATAAACGATTTCACCGATTTACACGCGTTTTCCCTTGACCAAATTTTGACCGTATCACCCTTTAGTTTCCTTCAAGAGCGATACAGCGATTATAACGACATTCCAAATTTTTGATACCATTTTGGGAGTACTCCTTCGATTTTGCCTCAAAATAGGCCTCAGTTTCGGTGATCACCTCTTCATTGCAGCCAAAATTTTTCCCTGCGAGCATCCTTTTGAGGTCTGAGAACAAGAAAAAGTCGCTGGGGGTCAGATCTGGAGAATACGGTGGGTGGGGAAGCAATTCGAAGCCCAATTCATGAATTTTTGCCATCGTTCTCAATGACTTGTGGCACGGTGCGTTATCTTGGTGGAACAACACTTTTTTCTTCTTCATATGGGGCCGTTTTGCCGCGATTTCGACCTTCAAACGCTCCAATAACGCCATATAATAGTCACTGTTGATGGTTTTTCCCTTCTCGACATAATCGATAAAAATTATTCCATGCACATCCCAAAAAACAGGGGCCATTACTTTGCCAGCGGACTTTTGAGTGTTTCCACGCTTCGGAGACGGTTCACCGGTCGCTGTCCACTCAGCCGACTGTCGATTGGACTCAGGAGTGTAGTGATGGAGCCATGTTTCATCCATTGTCACATATCGACGGAAAAACTCGGGTGTATTACGAGTTAACAGCTGCAAATAACGCTCAGAATCATCAACACGTTGTTGTTTTTGGTCAAATGTGAGCTCGCGCGGCACCCATTTTGCACAGAGCTTCCTTATATTCAAATATTGATTAATGATATGACCACCACGTTCCTTTGATATCTTTAAGGCCTCTGCTATCTCGATCAACTTCATTTTACGGTCATTCAAAATCAATTTGTGGATTTTTTTGATGTTTTCGTCGGTAGTCACCTCTTTCGGGCGTCCACTGCGTTCACCGTCCTCCGTGCTCATTTCACCACGCTTGAATTTTGCATACCAATCAATTATTGTTGATTTCCCTGGGGCAGAATCCGGAAACTCATTATCAAGCCAAGTTTTTCCTTCCACCGTATATTTTCCCTTCAGAAAACAGTATTTTATCAAAACACGAAATTCCTTCTTTTCCATTTTTTCACAATAACAAAAGTTGCTTCACAAAAGACGCTCTATCTCACAAACTAATTGACTTACAGACGTCAAATTTTGACACGAATCATTTGAAGGTTGGTGCTATATAAAAATAATATGCATTTAATTCTAGCGACGCCATCTATGTGTCAGACCGGCGACTTATCAGCCATCCTGTTACAAGAGATGTTAATGATTTCTCTAAAACTCAAACAAAAATGGTTCTTGTAAATCCAGAATTTGATATAGTCTTCATAGGTAATATCTTTAAATTTATCTTCGGGAAGTGTACTGGTTGAACTGCTCTGCTTAGGAGAATATCTGTCATCACCCCCCTGAAAATTGAAAGGAATCTGTAATATTTGATTCATGGTGGTGGTGGGTATTTAAGATTCGACCCGGCCGAACTTATTGCTGTATATACTTGTTCGAAGTTGGGAATGCGTCATTCTTGAACACCTGGTTCTATATGAAGGAGTTGCCAGATCGAAACAAAAGTTAACATGTGTTCATAACAGAGATGGACGTTTCCAAAAAACTTAACTTTTTTCTGTTTATACCGCGCTTTTTGTGCTAGGCTAAGAAGTTTCCGAACTGCCCTCGTAGTACAATTGTAAGAATGCTATCTTATCAACCGTGTCTTAAATATACAATTGCTTTTGTACATATTGTGCCTATGTAGACATTCAGTAGTCAGTATCAAAACCAATCTCATAGAGAACAGTTCGCTATGATTAAGATAACCGGTACCACGTATGATGATGAAGAGAAAATCTGGTCTGGTCCCAAAACAAAAAATTTATACAGCACTGAGTTGACCGTGGGCGAAGCTATTGTGAATCAGTTATTGAAAACTCCTAGAAAAGTGATACAAATTGTGGACTCCACAGGAGAGACTCTAACAGCTATGGAGTTTCTGAATCATTCTCTG
The DNA here is from genome assembly GCF_050003625.1 of Haematobia irritans. NCBI lineage: Eukaryota > Metazoa > Arthropoda > Insecta > Diptera > Muscidae > Haematobia > Haematobia irritans. Next base: position 89,915,601 of record NC_134401.1, on the reverse strand, counting down.
GCATTGGCTGATAATATTTTGAAATCGGGTATTAAATGTTCAGATGTTGTAGGCCTATATGCCCGGCATTCACTACATTTGGCCACTGTAATGATGGCTTCATGTCTTTGTGGGACGCCAGTAAGTGCTCTATTTCCAGGATTTGATAAAGGTAGGTTGGTTCTTCTTCATGAGTTCGACGGATTGCATATTTCTTTGTCATCTATTCCATAGACAGTGTTATCAGTATTTATGCTAATACTCGGCCAAAGATTATTTTTTGTGATGAACAAAATTATGTCAATGCCCTCTATGCCAGTGATCAATTGAATTTAAATGCCCAGATTGTCTTGCTGACGGGATCTTTGGAAGGTGTTACGAAAATTGCAGAAATGCTTAGCCCAGAGGATGAGATCTTGGATCTGGCTCAGTTTCCTTGTTCAAATTTAAATAGTTCGGATACAGCAGTTTTATTAAGTACATCCGGCACAACGGGAAGTCCAAAGATCTCAATGTGTTCACATCAAACTCTGCTTTACAGCAATATTTTGTAAGTAACAATCGCGACAGACCAGTCTGGTTACATTTTTTGAGGTAAATGCGAGCCCTGGCAGTCTCTATAGAACTGACCTCGAAATATTAAAAAAGTTCTATGATAGCTATCTAGCCAACCTTCCGCAGTCTTAAGGAAGAAGAAGTAAGCCTATTGGATGGTATTTCAGTGGATCTAAGTGATGATTCTCAGATTCTCTAATGGCACACAAACAGACTCTCATTCTTCTGGAATATATAAGGTAGTTCCCAGACTTCGAACAGGATTTCTTATATATTGGAAAACACACAGATAGTATACACCAAATCTAATTTTCCATTCAGTTTGGAATTAAATCACAAATTGTGGTCACGTCAAGATTTAAGATGGAGAAATATGACCATTTGGGGGCTATACCAAAACAGATTTGTTAGTTTAGGCAAATCAGATTGACAAATTGCTATGTCTAGGTAATCAAAAAACCTAATCAGGAGGTCGGTTTATATGGAGCTATATCAAACAAGTATATACAGCCGGGCCGAATCTTAAATATCCAACACCACGAATCATATATAATTGTTTCCTCTAAAAAGGCCCTCGTCATAGTGGGTTACTTGAAACTATATAGAATTTTATGTTGATTTGAACAAACTTGCTAATACAAGGAAAATCGGGAGATGTGTCTATATGGGGTGTATACTAAAACATGGACCGATACACATTATTTTTGGCACAGGTATTTATGGTCCTAAATACCTCTAGATTTCCAATTTTAGGGAAATCGGATAAAAACTGCGGTTACTAGAAGCCCAAGACCTCAAATTGGGAGGGTCGGTTTATATGGTGGCTATATCAACACCCGGACCGATTATTAAAAGCTACAAAGTCGATCTAGCGCTTGGTGTCCGTCCGTCCGTCTGTCCATGTATTTGTTGTTCACAGGATTCCGGTCGCAATTATTAACCGATTTTGATGAAATTTGGTACAGGGAGTTTTTTTGGGCACAAGGACGAACGCTATTGAATTTGGAAGAAATCGGATCAAATTTAGATATAGCTCCCACATATATGTATCGCCCGATTTCGACAAATGGGGTCACGTTGCGCGTTTTTTCAAACGGATCGTCACCAAATTTGGCAAAAGGTAATCTTTTCCATCGCCCTTCAAGTCTGCAAAATTTCATCCAAATCGGTTCAGATTTAGATATAGCTCTCATATATATGTATCGCCCGATTTTCCCAAATTTGGCCACAAAACCTTTATTTATCAACCGATCTTACTCAAAGTTGGCTAAATATAATCTTCTATAGCAGTAACTATATGTGCAAAAAAACATCGAAATCGGTTCAGATTTAGCTATAGCTCCCATATATATGTACCGCCCGATTTTTCTAAATTTGGCCATAAAAACCTTATTTATCAACCGATGTTACCCAAAATATTATGCAAATTGGTTCAGATTTAGATATAACTTCCATATATATGCATCGCTCCATTTTCCCAAATTTGCCCATAGTACTCTTATTTATTAACCAATGTTACTCAAATTTCAAATTTTGATGTACTAGCCGATCGTACTAATACGTACTTGTAGCTCTTACATAAGAATATTGCTCGATTTTTACAAATTTGTATTTATTACCCACACTAATTTAACGATTTTCTCTTTTTTAATAATGGGCTCAATATTAGTGGCATACTAACTCCGTAGGTGCTATATCAACACAACCAGTGTTGCTAGAAGTAGGGGAAATTCCCTATATGTAGGGTTTTTTTCTAATATTTAGCGTCTTGTACGGACGTAGGGCCACAATGTAGGACATTTTCACTCAACACAATTTGTAATAATTTTTACATTTTGGTGGCTTTAGAGGAGGAAATTAGAAGCCGGCAAGGCTTGATCTTTAACAACGTGTGGTAAACTTTATTCCAGTAGAAAATTTTGTCAACATTTTATTAGTATAGAACATTTTGTCGAAATTGTATTTCTATAGAAATTTTTTTCAAAATATTATTTCTATAAAAAATTTTCTCAAAATGTTATTTCTGTGGAATTTTTTCTCAAAAATGTTATTTCTGTAGAATTTATTGTCAAAATTTTATTTCTATAGAAAAATTTCTCACAAAAATTTGTTTATAGAAACTTTTTCCAAAATTTTATTTTTATAGAGATTTAACAAAAACAAAAAATTAGTAATCTAATTTGGGTAGAATTCTACCAACTGTGGCAACCGTGGTGGTAATACAAATTTATATCCGAAGTTATATACGTTGCATATTCATGTTTTAAGATAATAAAGTACTTAGAACCATTTTTGTTTTGTAATTTTTTTTTATATTTAACGAAAAATATAGTAGGGAAAATTGTTTGGGTATGTATGGGAAAGTAGGGAACTTTTTTTGTCCTTGTAGGGTAAACCGAACATTTTCCCTGGTAACATTGACTATGAGCTATAGTCAGATTGACACAAAGCACCCATAGACATGTACCCCTTAATTTTCTTAAATATGCAACTGCGGTTTATCTCCCAGACCTATATGTTACCCCACAAATGCTTATGATTACTAATTCTGTAATGGTGGTTTAGGGTATGTCGGCCCCGCCCGACTTTCTACTTTACTTACTTGTTTTACTTGGGTGGACGCACGTTTCGGAATTACCACATTCCTCATCAGCATCCTCTACTATAATTGGTTGATAGTTTTGCTGCAAGTAGAGGATGCTGAAGAGGAATGTGGTAATTCCGAAACGTGCGTCCATCCAACCATCTTGCAGTTCATAGGGCAGTCCATAGGTCAGTCCATAGGGCTTATAATATAGAACATCATTGGGAGTGCATCTTCTGGAAGTGCTTTGAAAGTTGTGCCTTTGGAAGAACTTCAATTTTTTTTGTTGGAACGTAAAAGTGGTCCGATATGGCCCATTTGCAATACCATCCGACCTACATCAATAACAACTACTTATGCCAAGTTTCAAGTCGATAGCATGTTTCGTTCGGAACATGCAACGACCCAGAATATATATACTTTATGGGGTCTTAGAGCAATATTTCGATGTGTTACAAACGGAATGACAAAGTTAATGTACCCCCCATTCTATGGTTGAGGGTATAAAAATTGAAAGGGAACACTCCCTACACTGAAAAAACAGTGAACCCACCAGGAAGAAAACTTTCGGTTAATTTTAGAAAATTTTGAATATTTGTAGAAAATTTTAACTAAACAGTATTACAAACGTTGGCATCACGCCGATGTCATAAAAATAAGTAAATATTTTTCGACAAATACAAGAAAATTTATTAGACATAACTAAGTTTTTTCACTTGTTAAAGAAAATTTTGTAGTTTGAAGAAAAAACTTGGAGTTAAAAATTGCAAGAATGTCTTTAGTGACATATGAAGTTCACGATGGACGCATATTTGGTAAAATTTACATATTTAAAGAAATTCTGAACTATTTTGTGGAAGACACAAATTTAGTTAATCTTTATGCTTCATTTGAGTATATTTTTTTCCTAGGGTTTAGTTAATTTAACTAACGTACACAAAAAATTATTAGAGTAAAGAAAACTTTCTCCAAACCTCATATTTCTATGAACTAAAATAAAGTTAAATTGGCTTTAGTGAAATAGAGAGTTCACTTTTTTTTGAGTGTACCCGACGTTTGTTAAGCCGGTCCGTTTTACATCTGCATAACCGCCTTATTTCCGTATATAAACGACCCATTAGGAGCCACCGTGGTGCAATGGTTTTCATATCCGCGTTGGATACATAGGTTCGTTGGTTCAAACCCAATTTCTAACAAACACCAACAAGATTTTCAGGTGAATTATCCCTTCTCAGTTATGCTGAGTTTTCAAAGCTTCTTTAAGTGATTTCACTGCAATGTGGAACGCCGTTCGGACTCGGCTATAAAAAGGAGGTCTCTTGTCATTGAGCTTAACATGGAATCGGGCAGCACTCAGTGATAAGAGAGAAGTTCACCAATGTGGTATCACAATGGACTGAATAGTCTATGTGTGCCTGATACACCGGGCTCTCACATAACCTAACCTAACCTAAGGGTATTCAAAATATCATTCGATATATGTCGGGTAGCACTCACTGATAAGAGAGAAATTCTCCACTATGGTATCACAATGGACAAAGTGAGCCTGAAATATCGGGATGACCCTATATCTAACCTAAACGTAATTCCTGTTTGTTAAAATACCCATATGTATTTTTCCCAAAAATTTGGCATTAAATTGACAATTTTACAATGAATATATAAATCCGAAAAGTGGTTGTTGAGCCCTTGAACATACCGATTCTACCGATCCACCGACAATTGGTGTAACAAAATAAACCTATCCACAGGATTTGATCACTCCAATCAGGAATAACATTCATAAAAATTAGACGCTAACAGTTTTGTGGGTTATAGACAAAATGATGAGCTAAACAGTGTAGCTGATATGTGTGGCAACTAACTTCAGATTGCTATCATTTGTCGGACAGATTGCACTGGAAAGTTCATTTTAATATTTACAAACTTACAAAAGCATTTTGATCTATTGCCCATTTTCATGAAGGTTCGTTAATGGTACGTTAGCTAACGAACCTTCAACCCGTACTACTTTCTGTTAACTGTCAGTTAAAGCCTAAAGTATGCAGGCTTTAACTGACAGTTAACAGAAAGTATGCAGGCGTTACCTGACAGTTAACATGTTATGCATCCAAAAACGGCTCGTAAGCGTAGCGTGTCAGATGTTTGTTTTTGATATATGACAGCCCATAGAAATGATTACACAACGTTTGCACAACGTAAACGTGTCGTAAAAATGTCGTAAGATTCAGAAAAAATTAAAAAAATTGTCGTTGTCGTATCAGCTGATCAAAAACCAAGCGTCATCAATTGAAAGAAGAAGAATAATGTTATTAGCGTGAAAATATATAATTAAAATGTACTACTGTATTGTTTTCAGTTCTTTTGTTAGAGCTTCTTGAATTGATTCGAAAATTGTAAACTTTTGTTACAAAATTTTTATTTTTCAATAAAAAAAATATTTTTGAACCAACAACACAGTCTATTTCGTTTATATCAAGCACTGTTCTTTTGTGACTTTAAGTCTTTAATAAGACACATTTTACAGTTAATAGTAAAAATTTAATATAATAGTATGTAATGTTGAACATCGTTTCGGACATATTTGGAATATATGTAAAAAACAAAAAAAAAACTTTTTGGTGTTCGGTCGAAGCGGGGATCGAACCCACGACCCTTGGCATGCAAGGCGGATGTAGCATCCACTGCTCCACGGTGCCCAACTAAATGTATGTTTCTGTTAAGTAGAGTTTGTTTAATCGGCTCGTGGGCGCCGAAAGCTATGCTATATAAATATAACTTATATGGATAATTCTCTATTGATGACAATAACAGCAACATAGCTCAGTGGATAGTGTGTTGGCTTACTTTGTATGGTCCGCGGTTCGATTCTCCGTCCAGGCGAAAGGTAAAATTTATAAAATCGAATAATTTCTTCTACATTATTTGTATTACAAAACAAGTAAGTAAAGTAGAAAGTCGGGCTGGGCCGACTATATCATACCCTAAATCACCCTTACTGAATTCGTAATCATAAGCATTTGTGGGGTAACATTGATATAGGTCTGGGAGATAAACCGCAGTTGCATATTTAAGAAAATTAAGGGATACATGTGTTTGGGTGCTTTGTCTCAATCTGACTATAGCTTATAGTCAGTGTTGCTAGGGAAAATGTTCGGTTTACCCTACAAGGACAAAAAAAGTTCCCTACTTTCCCATACATTCCCAAACAATTTTCCCTACACTATTTTCGTTAAATTTAAACAAATTTTACAAAACAAAAATGGTTCTAAGTACTTTATTATCTTAAAACGTGAAAATGCAACCTAGAAAATAAATTTGTATTACCACCACGGTTGTCACAGTTGGTAGAATTCTACCAAAAATAGTATTTTTTTTTTTGTTAAATCTTTATAGAAATAAAATTTTGGAAAAAGTTTCTATAAACAAACTTTTTTGAGAAATTTTTCTATAGAAATAAAATTTTGATAATAAATTCTATAGAAATAAAATTTTGAGAAAAAAGTCCATAGAAATAAAATTTTGAGAAAATTTTTATAGAAATATTTTGAAAAAATTTTCTATAGAAATACAATTTTGACAAAATTTTCTACAGAAATAAAATGTTGACAAAATTTTCTACAGGAATAAAGTTTTAAATTTTTTTAGATTTTTTCTCGGCACGAGTGGTAACTGTTGTTACCACACATAGTTAAAGATCAAGCCTTTAACTATGTGTGGTAAAAATTGGGTGAAAATGTCCCTACATTGTGGCCCTACGTCCCTACAAGACGCTAAATATTAGAAAACCCCTACATATAGGGAATTTCCCCTACTTCTAGCAACACTGGCTGTGTTGATATTGCACCTACGGAGTTAGTATGCCACTAATATTGAGCCCATTATTAAAAAAGAGAAAATTGTTAAATTAGTGTGGGTAATAAATAAAAATTTGTAAAAATCGTGCAATATTCTTATGTAAGAGCTACAAGTACGTATAAATACGATCGCCTAGTACATCAAAATTTGAAATATGAGTAACATTGGTTAATAAATAAAAGTATTATGGCCAAATTTGCGAAAATCGAGCGATGCATATATATGGAAGATATATGTAAATCTGAACCAACTTGCATAATATTTTGCGGGTTTGATTACTACCACAAAAGGTTACCTTGTGCAAGATTTGAGTAAGATCAGTTAAGAAATGAGGCCTCTATGGTCAAACATAAGGTCATTAGGGGCGAATTTTTCAAAATCGGGCGATACATATATGGGAGCTATATCTACATCTGAACCGATTTCGATGAAATTTTGCACATGTAGTTAGTACTATAGAGGACTGGATCTAGCCAACTTTAAGTAAGATCGGTTAATAAATAAGGGTTCTATGGCCAAATTTGGGAAGATCGGGCTATACATATATATGGGAGCTATATCTAAATCTAAACCGATTTCGATGATTTTTGGCACATATGGTTAGTGCTATAGAAGACTACATTTATCCAAATTTGAGTAAGATCGGTTGATAAATAAGGGTTTTATGGCCAAATTTAGAAAAATCGGGCGGTACATATATATGGGAGCTATAGCTAAATCTGAACCGATTTCGATGATTTTTGGCACATATAGTAAGCGCTATAGAAGATTACATTTAGCCAACTTTGAATAAGATCGGTTGATAAATAAGGGATTTATGGCCTAATTTAGAAAAATCGGCCGGTACATATATATGAGAGCTATATCTAAATCTGAACCGATTTCGATGATTTTTTGCACATATAGTAAGTGCTATAGAAGATTACATTTAGCCAACTTTGAGTAAGATCGATTGATAAATAAAGGTTTTGTGGCCAAATTTGTGAAAATCGGGCGATACATATATATGAGAGCTATATCTACACGCTCACAAAAAATCGCTTCTGTAACATATACTCACAAACATATTTTGCTTCAAGCATATATATTTTTGGGTATTACCCAAACATTTATATGTTTGATCTCTTCCAATATATAATATGTTTGAAAGCATATTGGTCTAAACAATATATGTTTGGGTAGTCTAAGTTCCAAACATTTTGTATTTTTGCATCCAAATTCAATAATGTTGTCTTCCAAAAAACAATATGTTATTATGTGAACATATAATATGTTTGGAAGCATTTTGCACCCAAAAATATTATATGCTTAAAAAAAATTCTCCCAAACAATATTGTGCTCAAAATTTTATTTATTTATTTATATATTTACAATCATAATGAATTATGAAAATGAATTATGAAAATAAACAGGTAATATAGGTGCTAACAACATAGGTTTTCGACCTGAATGCTCAAAATTTTGTTTCTGCCTAATTGTATATTCCCCCACATCTTTCTCACTTTCACGAGATTTTTTAGTTCTTAGCACCTTTTTCTGTAATACAAACATTGTAGAAGAAATTATTCAATTGTATGATTTTTTTTATTTTAATTTTACCTTTTGCCGGACGGGGATTCGAACAGCGGACCACACAGTTTGTAAGGATCAAAGAAGTAGCTGATCAATTGCCCAAGGAAAAATAAAATGTTAATTTTGTAATAACAAGCAACAACCACCAACTTAATTCAATATCGCTCCCTGTTAAATAGCGCTCCAAGCTACTAAACACATATATGTTTATAGGCTATTTCTAAATTAATATATGTTTGCATCCATGCATATTATATTTACAAACATTTTATGTCCCAAACATAATATGTTCTAACATATTAACATATATGTCCCAAACATGTTATGCTAGTTTATGAACATTATATGCTTGCACTCAAAAATATTGTGTTTAAAAATTTGTGTTCCAAACATATAATGTTTATAGCCAAACATATGAAAAACAGTCTTTTTCATCCGTGTAGGTTAGGTTATGTGGCAGCCCGATGTATCAGGCTCACTTAGACTATGCAGTCCATTGTGATACCACAGTGGTGAACTTCTCTCTTATCACTGAGTGCTGCCCGATTCCATGTTAAGCTCAATGACAAGGGACCTCCTTTTTATGGCCGAGTCCGAACGGCGTTCCACATTCCAGTGAAACCACTTAGAGAAGCTTTGAAACCCTCAGAAATGTCACCAGCATTACTGAGGTGGGATAATCCACCACTGAAAAACTTTTTGGTGTTCGGTCGTAGCAGGAATCGAACCCACGACCTTGTGTATGCAAGGCGGGCATGCTAACTATTGCACCACGGTGGCTCCCGAGAGCTATATCTAAATCTGAACCGATTTGGATAAACTTGAAGGGCGATGAAAAAGATTACCTTTTGCCAAATTTGGTTACGATCCGTTTGAAAAAAGGCGCAAAGTAACCCCATTTGTCGAAAGCGGCCGATACATATATATGGGAGCTATATCTAAATTTGATCCGATTTCTTCCAAATTCAATAGCGTTCGTCCTTGTGCCCAAAAAACTCCCTGTACCAAATTTCATCAAAATCGGTTAATAATTGCGACCGGAATCCTGTGAACAACAAATACATGGACAGACGGACGGACACCAAGCGCTAGATCGACTCAGGGGGTGATTCTGAGTCGATCGGTATATATTTTATGGGGTCTAAAATCAATATTTTTGGTAGGTACATTTTTTGGCCGATCAAACTTATTATACCCTGACCACTATGTGGTTTAGGGTATAAAAAGGTGCTAAGAGCTAAAAAAAAACCACGTGGAAGTGAGAAAGATGTGAGGGAAAATCAAATTAGTCAGAAACGATTCGTTTTTGAGTTAGTCTTTATGAAATTGTTTTTACATCCTGAAAAAGAATAAACGTTTATCACAAAAGTATATACTCTTCTTCCAAATAAGCTTCCTTACAGCGAAAAACAAATGAGAAACGAACTTTGACGGTAAGAAATAAAGGTATTCGTGTATGTTAGTGTGATTGCTTTATATATGGCTGGAAACCCATAAGTGACTATCATTAGAGCCCTGCAGGATTCAAATCTTTACCATTGCTCGTTTTCGTCATAACGGAAATGTGGCATCGCATCTAGAAATGGACGAAAAACACAATAACAAAACCAGAAATGATCCAAATAGTGAAGGCTAGATTAGATTTGATCGAAATCCATGCCGCGTCGGGAGAAAACTTGAAAAATTAGCTTGGACTAAAGCCATTTAAGTTCCAAAAATTACGAAAGCCCACCAATGCAGTTGCAATACCTTCACATTAACATTGTATGGTGTCATTAAATGCATTAAGAAGTTAACGATTTTTTTTATATTTATTGAATTGAGTTGAAATTAAATTAACACAAGATATATTTCTGATTGTCTTTGCAGTGCCACAGCTCATACAGATTCAGTTCTTCTCTGCTTTAGCACAATGTATTGGGCTTCCGGACTGGTGAATTTATTTTCCGCTCTATTGAATTCGTCTCTACGTATTGTTCCCGATAAATCCTATAGTCCAGAATATTTTCTATATTTGGTTAAGCGTTATGGAATCACTCATGTCTTTGCCAGTTCTAGTCAAATGGCGGAATTGGTATTTCAGTGTAATAAAAACGAGATAAAAGAATTCTTGCAAACAATCGACACAATTCTGTGTGGGGGAACGAAAATCCCTATAGCAGTACAAGAAAAATGTTTGGATATTATATCGGCGGATATGGGAAAACCTGGTTTCTGTGTGGCCTATGGCATGACGGAAATTGTGGGAGCTTTGACATGTAATGGAGGCTATCCGCATGATTTTAAACCCCATACCGAGGGAAAATTATTCGCCAACAAAAAGGTATGCATTGTAAATGAAAAAGGCACACGGATGGGACCAAATGAAACTGGAGAACTAATGGTTTATAATCCCTATATATGGATGGGTTATTATAACAATTCCGAGGCAACAGAAAAAGTTTTGAATGGCCAATGGTTGCGTACCAATGATGTGGGTTATTTCGACGATGAGGGATTCTTGCATTTAATGGGTCGCAAAAATGATATCTTCAAATGCAAAAGTTTTCAAATATGTCCCCAACACATCGAAGATATTTTGCTGAGAATTCCAGGCGTAGCTGAGGTTTGTGTTTTTCCAATTGCCAATATGATGGAGGATAATTTAATTGCATGTGCCATTGTTAGAACTCGGTATAGTGATGATAAAATTCTTACTGCTGAAAAAGTCCATGATTTTCTGAAAGAAAATATGGACAGTTTTTATGCTATGAAAGGTGGCGTTTATTTCGTTGATGTCTTGCCGAAAACGTCGACTGGAAAAGTACAAAGAAATAAACTTCCTGCAATGATTAGGGAGGCAACTTACGCCTCACCGTCATGATAAGTTATCGTGTTTATATAAATTGACTTGACTACATTATACAATTAGAACATATCATTACTTTGTATTATATCGAATAAATGCTATTACAGGGAGTGAAATATTTATTATTTTTTTTTTTTTGTTTGAACCACATAATAGCTGAAGTATAAAAATGTGCCTACCAGAAATATTGATATTAGAAACCATAAAATAGACTCCCAAACATATTCTGCTTCAAGCATATATATATATTTTCAGAATTTGTGCAAACATATTTAATATTTCACCCTAAGCATATTTTTTAAAAATCCAAATGCACAATTTAAAGTGTAAATTGAATAATGTTTAGATTTAAGCAATTAAAATGTTTGATGTTGATGAATGCAAGCTCATTTATCAACATAAAAAATACGTATCTCAAGCAGAGCACAATTGTCTCTGTGTTACGTTGATGTCGTTTGTTATCTATCTTCATCCATCTTTATCTTTTTTCTCTATTCTCTCTTGCACTATCTGACGTTTCTAAATATCTATATGTTTATATGATAAATATCCCAGCAAAAAAAATTGGAAGTTCTTCCAAAGGCACAACATTAGAATCACTTCCAGAAGATGCACTCCCAATGATGTTCTTTATTTTAACAACCCAGGAAGTTCTTTTAATTCAGTTTTTTATAACTTGTGTTTTTCATATTTTTAATGGGTAATTTTAACTTTTTATACCCTCCATCATAGGATGGGGGTATATTAACTTTGTCATTCCGTTTGTAACACATCGAAATATTGCTCTAAGACCCCATAAAGTATATATATTCTGGGTCGTGGTGAAATTCTGAGTCGATCTAAACATGTCCGTCCGTCCGTCCGTCTGTTGAAATCACGCTAACTTCCGAACGAAACAAGCTATCGACTTGAAACTCGGCACAAGTAGTTGTTATCGATGTAGGTCGGATGGTATTGAAAATGGGCCATATCGGTCCACTTTTACGTATAGCCCCCATATAAAGGGACCCTCAGATTTGGCTTGTGGAGCCTCTAACAGAGGCATATTTCATTCGATCCGGCTGAAATTTGGTACATGGTGTTGGTATATGGTCTCTAACAACCATGCAGAAATTGGTCCACATCGGTGCATAATTATATATAGCCCCCATATAAACCGATCCTCAGATTTGGCTTGCGGAGCCTAAAAGAGAAGCAAATTTCATCCGATCCGGCTGAAATTTGGTACATGATGTTGGTATATGGTCTCTAATAACCATGCAAAAATTGGTCCATATCAGTCCTTAATTATATATAGCCTCCATATAAACCGATCCCCCGATTTGGCTTACGGAGCCTCTAAGAGAAGCATATTTCATCCGATCCGGCTGAAATTTGGTACATGGTGTTGGTATATGGTCTCTAACAGTCATGCAAAAATTGGTCCACATCGGTCCATAATTATATATAGCCCCCATATAAACCGATCCCCAGATTTGGCTTGCGGAGCCTCAAAGAGAAGCAAATTTCATCCGATCCGGCTCAAATTAGGAACGTGGTGTTAGTATATGGTCGCTAACAACCATACCAAAATTGGTCCAATCACACAAAAATTGGTCCATATCGGTTCATAATCATGGTTGCCACTAGAGCCAAAAATAGTCTACCAAAATTTTATTTCTATAGAAAATTTTGTCAAAATTTTATTTCTATAGAAAATTTTGTCAAAATTTTATTTCTAGAGAAAATTTTGTTAAAATTTTATTCGGTTCATAATAAAATTTTCATCATTGTCAAAATTTTATTTCTATAGAAAATTTTCTTTAAGTTTTATTCGGTTCATAATTATGGTTGCCACTCGAGCCAAAAATAATCTACCAAGATTTTATTTCTATAGAAAATTTTGTCAAAAGTTTATTTCTATAGAAAATTTTGTGAAAATTTTATTTCTATCGAAAATTTTGTTAAAATTTTATTTCTGTAGCGGTAATGCAACTTAAGTAATTCGATTGTGGATGGCAGTGTTTAGAAGAAGTTTCTACGCAATCCATGATGGAGGGTACATAAGCTTCGGCCTGGCCGAACTTACGGCCGTATATACTTGTTTTTGTTTCAAATAGGTTAAAAACAGAGTAAGAATTCATAAAATGGTACAAATCATTTAAATTTTGTCGAAAAAATGCTAAATACAATCTGAAAATATTGTGAATTTGTAAAAATATTTGAGGTCAAACTTTTCCGACAAGCGTTAGAATCCATTAAAAATTATAAAAAATTATAAAAATTATTTATTTGACAAAATATCACAGAATTTTTTTATTTACATCCAAAACATTAAATTCGGATCACACCAAAAGAAGTGATGCAAATTCAGTGAAACGGCTGTTGAAAGGGAGGACTTCCGTCCTATGACAAGCCCATGTTAAATTCATCGCTTCTGCGTCAATTTTGCACCACTTCCGGATCCAAAAAGAACATTTTCATTACTTTTTTGGCGACGCTTTTTTTGCTGGGATATGTTATGTTTGCATGCAGGGATATTATACTTAAGAAAATGTGATGTCCCAAAAATAATATGTTCTATAGAATATGTTATAACATATTAACATACATATATGTCCCAAACATGGTATACTAGTTTATGAACATTATATGTTTGCACTTAAAAATAATGTGCTAAAAATTTGAGTGCCGAACATATAATTTTTACGCGAAACATATTAAAAACAGTCTTTTTCGATCGTGTACCAAAAGACTCAAAATCACCTTTTGATATAACTCTTGGTGTCCGTCCGTCTGACCATGTATTTGTTGTTAATAACCGATTTTGATGAAATTTGGCACAGGGTGTTTTTTTTTGCAAAAGATCGAACGCAATTGAATTTGCTCTTATTTAGTAATTCATTCTTGAAGTCTACAAAATATTATCGAAATCGGTTTAGGTTAAGATATTGCTCTCATATATATGTAGCGTCCGATTGTCAGAAATTTGGTTAAAAATTTTGCTATATTAACCGCAGTATTCGAACGAAATCGATGGGCGGACTTACCGAAATTTGGACCGATGTAAACCAAGTTCGACACAGGTCTTTTTGCACATAAAGTTCCTCCATATTTCCACCTTCAGATAAATTTGATAAAAATTGGGGTGTTTAGACGCTATACCAAAAAATGGACCGATATGAGATATATTCGGCACAACTCTTTGTAGCTCTAGATTTTCGATTTCAGCCAAATCAGATTAAAGTTGCGGTTTCTACACGCATGATTGTCACAATCATATTCGAAGAGCAAAATAATGTGATAGGAGCTATTTTTGCGGCGACCATGTAACATTTTAACCTGCAACCATGTTGGCTCAGTGAACATGGTTCTAAGAAAAATATAATTATGAGGACAATTATGAAAAATATAATTATGAGGACAATGTTAATCTATTGATAAAAATAATTTTGTTTGAATGAAAAGACAATGGTCACGATTTAAAATGTTATGGTATTCATTAAAAATGTATTTCTTCTAGTTAAAAGAACATGGTCACAATCTAAAATGTTTTGATCTTTATGAAAAAACTTTTTTCATCGTCGAAAAAAGGACGGCACTTGAGAAAAGAAAACACAAAATTAACTTTATTTATTTGTTGTTATTTATTTATAAACAAAGCCATTGTTTATTTGTATTTATAATGCCGTTCAAGCAAACATCATATATTTTTACACACTATTTTATTTCAATTTCAACAATAAGTAATTATTCCATATTTACATCGTGCCCATCAAATGTACAAACGTGGACATCATGTTACTACAAATAGAAATAAATGATACCTATAGCAAAATGCAGAACAAAAACAAGTAAGAAAAGTCTAAAGTCGGGCGGGGCCGACTATATTATACCCTTCACCACTTTGTAGATCTAAATTTTCGATACCATATCACATGCGTGTTGGGGGCTATATATAAAGGTTTGTCCCAAATACATACATTTAAATATCACTCGATCTGGACAGAATTTGATAGACTTCTACAAAATCTATAGACTCAAAATTTAAGTCGGCTAATGCACTAGGGTGGAACACAATGTTAGTAAAAAAATATGGGAAACATTTAAATCTGAAGCAATTTTAAGGAAACTTCGCAAAAGTTTATTTATGATTTATAGCCGAGTCCAAACGGCGTTCCACATTGCAGTGAAACCACTTAGAGAAGCATTGAAACCCTCAGAAATGTCACCAGCAAATGTCAATGCAAGGCGGGCATGCTAACCATTGCACCACGGTGGCTCCCTATATGAGCCATCGGGAGAACGATATATATGGGAGCTATATCTAAATCTGAACCGATTTCAATAAAATTTGGCACACTTGACTAAACTAATAATACTCCCAATGCAAAATTTCAACTAAATTGGGGTAAAACTGTGGCTTCTGGGACCGTATTAGTCCATATCGGGCGAAAGATATATGGGAGCTATATCTAAATCTGAACCGATTTCAATAAAATTTGGCACTCTTGACTTTAGTACTAATTGTTCTTCTTGTGCAAAATTTTAAGCAAATTAGGGTAAAACTTTGGCTTCTGGGGCCATATAAGTCCATATCGGGCGAAATATATGTATGGGAGCTATATCTAAATCTGAACCGATTTCTTCCAAAATCAATAGGGTTCTATTCTGAGCCAAAACACATACATGTGCCAAATTTGAAGTCGATTGGACTAAAACTGCGACCTAGACTTTGATTACAAAAATGTGTTCACGGACATGGTTATATCGACTCAGGAGCCCACCCTGAGCATTTTTGCCAAAGACACCATGTGTCTATCTCGTCTCCTTCTGGGTGTTGCAAACATATGCACTAACTTATAATACCCTGTTCCACAGTGTGGTGCAGGGTATAAACAGGTACATTTTTTCAATTACACTTTCCTTTTTCGTGTTCACATAAAACCACGTGCCACTTCTGAATAAATAAATTAACACAAAACACAGTAATTCCGTATTCTCCGTCCATTCCAAGAAACCTCAACACACGACTGATGCGCAAAATGAAAATCGTGGGTACCTGGTCAATGTTTTTATAAAATTCTTTTCGCAGCAAAAAAGTTTAAAAATTAAATGGGCACGAAAACCATGTATATTGTCTTTATGGCCATGTAATGGTTCTAGACATGTCTGTACGTAACGTATAAAAATATTTTTTTCCTTGCAAAAAAGTCAAAAAATTTAATATCTGACCACTCATGATACATGATTTTCCCGACCATGTAATGGTCTCAAACTCTATCATTTAAATAATAGAACATGTTTGCGGCATTTGAGAACCATTTAAATGCTTATTGGCAGCAGAAATTTTTCTCTGCTCGAAATTTATTTTTACAAAGACAAAATACATAGTTTTCGCGACAATTACATGCTCTAGATAAGCACTAAATGGATGCGGCAACCATGTCCAAACAAGTTTTTTCTGTGCGTGAACAAACGGACATTGCTATATCGCCTTATGCACTGTTCCTGTATATCGAACGAAACCCAACTCGAAAGAAAGACAGTCACTCGAATACGAGTGAATTTGGGTTTTCCTATTATGTTCGTTCGTTTAAGTTCGTTTCGTTTGTATGAGAATATATTGATTATCAAAAATGAGTATTTTCAAATTTTTAGCCTGATAATTCATTCAGCTGTTAACAATGTTTTCACCTTTTTTTTGACACTTATTGAATATGTTCGTTTAGTGCTTGACAACAAAATATGAAGTGACTTGCCTTTCGAAATAGAAGAACAAAAATCAATTTTCTTTCGTTTGGAATAACATACGAACACCCAGAGAAGGAATATGATCACCTCAAACATGTTTTAAGAGCAAAATATTATTTTTGGGTGGTGACCATGTAACATGGTTTTCGCAACCATGTTATTTTCTCGGAAATCATGTATCTGATTTCGGCAAGCATGTTATATTTGACGAGAAAATAACATTTTGGTGACAAACATGTTACATGGTCACCATACAAAAATAACATTTTGCTCTTGAAACATGTTTGAGATGATCATATTCCTTCTCTGCGTGAAGGAAAGCTTTCGTTCGATATACAGGAACAGGCCATTCGAATTTCTCCCTGATATATACTTTATATGGTCGGAAATGGATGTTTCGATGTGTATGGAATGGCAAGCTTAGTACACCCCCATTGCCATTCTACGAGTATGGTGGTGCGTATAAAAAATATTGACAAAAAATGTGAAAATGTGATTTTGTTTTAGATTTTAAAATTTCTTCATTCAAATTAACTTCTAAAGTAATGAATACTTTCGTCTTATGACAAGCCCATGTAAATTTTTTTGGAGATGATCCATTGCACTACTTCCCGATCACAAATTAGAATCTAAATTACTTTCTTGGAAGTTCTTTTTCTCTAGGAACTAATGGAGTGTGATTAAAAAAAAAACTTTAAGAACCTCTGGAGAATAGTGATATTACTTTGACATTGATTAGCTAAACTTGTAAATGCTATAAAGACGATGGCAGACAACCAAGTCAACATCACAATAAAATGCAATGTGTATCGATAAATCCATAGTTGAATTAATTGAAAAATAACCACATTATCTATTTTGCAAACCTAACAAACAAAAATGTATGCATGCCGAAATGGCGGATGAACAGAAAAAACAAAATTGTGCCTCCAAATATCTCTTTCTCATATCTGCTCGAAGACAAGGCAAGTATCGTAAAGCAAAGGTAAACATCAAGCTGAAGTTGAAGAGCATGACAGACCTCCATGATGATCTCGATGTTGAATCGAATCAAAGGCAAATGCATGTGTGGCTCTATTTCTAAAGCTGATGGCATTAAAGTTTTGTCAACATCTCGTATCCATAGATGTCTTTCGTCGTTTTCTAAGTCCTCTCCCCATAGGTGCCGCCATCATACGGCAAAGGAATTCTCAAAAGCTGATGGTGCAGGAGCATATTCAAGATCGCCTAGTACCAAATGGCCAGCAGTCAATATCCAAGCCTGATACATTGCCTGGTCTTTTGAGGCATCATGGCTATGGGGCTGCTGTCTTCCATTGATGTCTGTCTAAGTGCAAGAATTCAATGTTGCATTTAATTTACATATAAATTTTTACCAAGAGTTTTTCTTTTACATATTTATTGCTTTGCCATTATCAAAGGCACGAAAACAAACAATTTTTGAGAATTACGAGGATCTTTCAATAAGTGCTAGCTGATGGTTATATGTGCTATTCGATCAGGATAGGGTTGGGTTACAGTAGCAGACTTGTTTTTCACGCTCATTTGGATGAGGGATTTTTATACCCTCCACCATAAGATGGGGGGTATATTTTAACTTTGTCATTCCGTTTGTAACACATCGAAATATTGCTCTAAGACCCCATAAAGTATATATATTCTGGGTCATGGTGAAATTCTGAGTCGATCTGAGCATGTCCGTCCGTCCGTCCGTCTGTTGAAATCACGCTAACTTCCGAACGAAACAAGCTATCGACTTGAAACTTGGCACAAGTAGTTGTTATTGATGTAGGTCGGATGCTATTGCCAATGGGCCATATCGGTCCACTTTTACGTATAGCCCCAATATAAACGGACCCCCAAATTTGGCTTGCAGACCCTCTAAGAGAAGCAAATTTCATCCGATCCGGCGGCAATTTGGTACATGGTGTCAGCATATGATCTCTAACAACCATGCACAAATTTGTCCACATCGGTTCATAATTATATATAGCCGCCATATAAACCGATCCCCCGATTTGGCTTGCGGAGCCTCTAAGAGAAGCAAATTTCATCCGATCCGGCTGAAGTTTGGTACATGGTGTTAGTATATGGTCTCTAGCCCCCATATAAACCGATCCCCAGATTTGAACTCCGGAGCCCCTTGGAAGAGCAAAATTCATCCGATTCGGTTCAAATTTGGTATTTGGTGTTAGTATATGGTCTCAACTACCTATGCAAAAATTGGTCAAAATCGGTCCATAATTATATATAGCCCCCATATAAACCGATCCCCAGATTTGAACTCCGGAGCCCCTTGGAAGAGTAAAATTCATCCGATTCGGTTGAAATTTGGTACTTGGTGTTAGAATATGGTCTCAAATAGCCATGCAAAAATTGGTCGAAATCGATCCATAATTACGTATAGTCCCCATATAAACCGATCTCCAGATTTGACATCCGGTGCCTTTTGGAGAAGCAAAATTTATCCGATCTGGTTGAAATTTGATACATAGTGCTAGTATATGGCCGTTAACAACCATGCCTAGCTAGGTCCATATCGGTCAATAGTTATATATAGCCCTCAAATAAATCGATCCCCAATCACACACAAATTGGTCCATTTCAAGTGCATAATTCTATATAGCCCCCATATAAGCGACCGTATTTCAATTCTGGCTCTCTACGTACCGTGCAAAAGTCCATAAAAAGTCCAAAAGTCCATAAAAAATCCAAATTTTTCAAAATTTTACTTCTATAGAAAATGTTGTCAAAATTTTATTTTTTTCAAAATTTTATTTCTATAGAAACTTTAAACTTAATTATATACGTATTTAATCGGCCTTTTTTGGTTTAATATATACCACGTATGGACTATGTGGAATATATTACGGTGTTAGGAAGTTTTAAGATACCTTGCCATGGGCAAGTGTTACCGCAACCCAACTAATTTGATTGTGAATGACAGTCTTTCGTAGAAGTTTCTACGCAATCCATGGTGGAGGGTACATAAGATTCGGCCTGGCCGAACTTACGCCGTATATACTTGTTTTTTTTTTTCAATTTTCCAGTGATGCTTGAACTTCTCAACCAAACAGATACATTTAATAACGAATACGGATGGACGTTATTTAATGTCCCATCGATGTCTAGGAACGATACAATTGTGTATTCATTGACAGATAGTGAGCTTTCAATAAAGCTGACTAGTTCATGCAATGCGGTTTCAGTAGACTTGCTGCCGTTGCGAGAGCAATCCTGAATCGATGCTTGTTCTAATATAATATATCCAATATGAGCTAAAAAAGGTTTGCTGGTTTAACTGTGGCCACGAATTCTATTTTGATTTCTGTCAAATATTTGCCCAGTGTGACTATACCGTTAGACTAGTCAGTCCATTGTGATACCACAGTGGTGACTTCTCTCTTATCACTGAGTTCTGCTCAATTCTATCTTAAGCTCACTGACAGGAGACCTCCTTTTTTATAGCGAGAGCCGAACGGGGTTCCACATAGCGGTGAAAACACTTTGAGAGCCTTGAAACATTTCGTATTGTCAAGAGCATTACTGAGAGGATATAATCCACCACTGAAAACCTTTTTTGTGTTTGGTCGAAACAGGGTTTGAACCCACACTGTTAGCAAAATATGTTCTCCATATGTTCCGATATAAATAAAATGTGTTTCGGGCAGAATATATTTAAGTGCAAAAAAGCACTGAAAAAACAGTGAACCCACCATGAAGAAAATTTTTGGTCAATTTTAGAAAATTTAGATTATTTTTAGAAAATTTTACTAAACAGTATTACAAACGGTGACATCACGCCGATATCACAAAAATAAGTAAACATTTTTTGACAAATTCAAGAAAATTTATTAGACATAATGGCCAAAAATCGAATTATACCCTCCACCATAGGATGGGGGTATATTAACTTTGTCATTCCGTTTGTAACACATCGAAATATTGCTCTAAGACCCCATAAAGTATGTATATTCTGGGTCGTGGTGAAATTCCGAGTCGATCTGAGCATGTCCGTCCGTCTGTTGAAATCACGCTAACTTCCGAACGAAACTAGCTATCGACTTGAAACTTGGCACAAATAGTTTTTATTGATGTAGGTCGGATGGTATTTGCAAATGGGCCATATCGGTCCAATTTTATGTATAGCCCCCATTTAAACGGACCCCCAAATTTAGCTTGCGGATCCTCTAAGAGAAGCAAATTTCATCTCTAACAACCATACAAAAATTGGTCCACGTCGGTCCATAATTATATATAGCCCCCATATAAACCGATCCCCCGATTTGGCTTGCGGAGCCTCTAAGAGAGACAAAATTTATCCGATCCTGCTGAAATTTGGTACATGGTGTTAGTCTACGGTCTCTAACAACCATGCAAAAATTGGTCCACATCGGTCAATAATTATATATATGCCCCATATAAACCGATCCCCCGATTTGGCTTGCGGAGCCTCTAAGAGAAGCAAATTTCATCCGATCCGGCTGAAATTTGGTACATGGTGTTAGTATATGGTCTCTAACAACCATGCAAAAATTGGTCCACATCGGTCCATAATTATATATATGCCCCATATAAACCGATCCCCCGATTTGGCTTGCGGAGCCTCTAAGAGAAGCAAATTTCATCCGATCCGGTTGAAATTTGGTACGTGGTTTTAATATATGGCCTCAAACACCCATGCAAAAATTGATCGAAATCAGTCTTCCATGATTTCGTCGAAGACACAGTCATAAACATTTTCGTTGATGACTTAGTAGGAGACATAATCTTCTATGTTCTCGTCGATGACAATTTTAACGACAATTTCTAGCATTTCGTCCTTGACGACTACATAAGGCACTTTTTCCCGCTATATTTTTTGATGATATAGTTGATGTACACAAAAAGGAGTATTTTAACATTAATGAATATAGTTTTTACTTTTTATGTATATTGTTTTTATTTTACGAGAAATCAATATAAATATTTTCATTACAACCATGAAACTCTACACCATATGTTTACAATGACAAATTCTTTCCTTTCTTCCATTTATATAGAATAAATTTAACACAACATTAAATTTTTTACACATGATGTAGAGTTACAGAAAAACTTACCTTAAAATCCGTTCACAATATTTGAGTCTTAACCCTTTCGACCCCGAATTTTTATAGGTATCGCTAATTTTTTTTTAGTTTTAATCATGTTGAAGTCATTTAAGGAGCGTCTAGCCAAAATTTCGGGTCGCCACGCCCATTCTTTTAAGCGGTAGAGAATGTTGCCTGTGGGCAACTTTGGGCAATTGTGACTACAAAATAGTTTGTTTTGTAATGATAGACGTAGTACGTTTTATTGGATTTTTCTTAAGTTTTTTTGTTATTTTACAGTAAATATATACTTAGATGCACGCGTGAGTGGAATTTAAATCACGCTCAAACACATTCACGAAGAAGTATTTGTATTCACTCACGCCATGTGGGTAGGAATTCACGGTCACGAAATGAAAAGTCAAACTCGCGTACGCTCACACATGAATAATGTTTATGTCTCACGCTTTCGCACGATTCACCACAAATTTCGTAATTCACAACAAATCTCGTGAGGCACGAATATTTGCGGAACACGACAATTTTCGTGGTTCAATAAAATTCAGGTAATTAACGAAATTTCTCATGACTCACGCTATTGAAATCTTAAGCGTGATTAAATAAGTAAAGGTGATTAAAATCGGTGAGCTTGAATTTAATCGTGAACGTGAATTAGGCTCTTCTTGCTGTTCACGATAAAATTCACACTCACGGTAAAACAGACACAAAAAGTCACAATCACGAACTTTTTGTGTCTGTTTTACCGTGAGTGTGAATTTTATCGTGAACATGCATTTTATCGTTAACGTGAATTTTATCTTGAGCGTGAGTTGGATCGTGAAAGTAAATTTTTATCGGGAGCGTGATTTCGGAGAAAGTTTACGCACTCACAATCACGAACACAATTTGATTTTTACTCACGCTCACGCGCAACACATTTTTCTTTAATCCCGTTCCGCACATTCACGAGGTTTCGTTTAAATTTCATTCACGGCTTCGCGTGACTCACGAAAATGTTTTGTTTTTTTTTCTTTGTTTTTAACCCATGTCAATTTAACTGGCGGTGTAAAAAAACCAAAGTATTATAAAGCGCCAATATTCGTGCTAATCCACTAGTATGTTGCCAAGAAGTGGCTTCCTCCCTTTTTACGATTCCTTCCAAATTCCCCACTGCACTGCAGATATGTTTTCCACATCATCGCCGCATTTCTCGTCACTGGGACATCCAAATTGAAGTTCAAAATTTTTTCATTGTTTTTCAAACCTTTTTTCTCCACAAAAAATATGTAATTTTACTACCACAATTGCCCAAAGTTGCCCACAGGCATCTTTTCAATTTTAAAAATTTCTCATCTGTTGTTTTTTTTTTGCAGTTCTAAGATTTGACTTCCAGAAATATTTTATTTGACATGTACTACAATAGATTTAATAAAAACGTTCAACATTTTAGTTGTAATTTTTGAAAAAAGTCACATATAAAAAAACCTCTTTTTAAATTCGCAAATATTTTTTTCTTGAGGTACGTACGTATTAATGAAGAATTTTTTGCTAATTGACAGCCAAATTAGCTGATTTTTCATTCAATTTGAAGAAAACACTTGTAGCTTTCAGTTTTATGAACAAAAACAAAAACAACGCAGTGAGTCTTAAAACACAAAAAGTTGCCCACAGGCAACTTTAGGGTCAAAAGGGTTAAGGTTGAGTTACATAATCACATAAAACAAACATAATCATATATCTGCAATATCAAATAATAAATGTGCTTCCTGCAAAATATATTTGGAACATATGTTTGAGAAGCGATTTTTTTGAGGGTGGGGGCTATATGTAATTATGGACCGATATGGACCAATTTTTGCATGGCTGTTAGAGACCATATACTAACACCATGTACCAAATTTCAGCCGGATCGGATGAAATTTGCTTCTCTTAGAGCAATCGCAAGCCAATTTTGGGGGTCCGTTTATATGGGGACTATACGTAAAATTGGACCGATATGGACCAATTTTTGCATGGTTGTTAGAGACCATATACTGACACCATGTACCAAATTTCAGCCGGATCGTTCATTCTCACTATTTTTGAGAATCGTACGAAAATTTTCATTTGTTTTAGTTCATATTGAACTTATATGTACGGTCATTGCACTTTATACTCACGTTTAGTTCATAAAATTTAAAAAAAATAAGATTTCATTAAGCTGTGGAAAATTTCGATAAAAATAATAATATATAAGCAAATAATTTTTTCCCCATAAAAATAAGTTAAATTAAGGCGTTAGTTTAACTACGGAAATTTTTTTCTGTGTATAAAATGTTGAAAAAATATTCTATAGAAATAAAATTTTTAAATAAAATTTCCACGTTTAATTTATAGACCTATCATTAAAATTAAATTAAAATGTCAACAATATCAATAGCACAAATAAAATAAAATAGAAATAAAGTTTTGACAAAATTTTCTATATAAATAAAATTTTTAGAAAATATTCAATATTTTTTAGAAAATTTTCTATACACATAAAATTTTCAGAAAATTTTCTATAGAAATAACGTTTTGACTAAATTTGCTATAGAAATAAAATGATGACACTGGTTTCAACAGGAATAAAATTTTGACAAATTTTTCTATATAAATAAAAATTTGGGCAATATTTTCTAGATAAATAAAATTTTAAGGAAATTTTTCATAGAGATAAAATTTTGAGAACATTTTCTATAGAAATAAAATTTTGTCGAAATTTTCTATGGAAATAATATTTTGACAAAATTTTTTATAGGAATAAATTTTTGCCCAAACATTTACCATATAAAACAACGGCATAATTCTGTAAGTCACCGCCAAAGTAATTCCATCAGGTCCAGGGAATGTGAAACGTCCAAAACTACTTAAAGCCCATTCTACTGCCAGAAAATGATTCAACCCTCTAGGCAAATGTGTGTCCAATAATACCTCAAGCGTTTCCTCACTGAAACCAATGGCCCTCCGTTGTTTTAATGGAACTCGAAGTGGAGCTAGTAACATACCTTCGGTAGACTTTTCTTCACATAAAATCCAACTATTCGAGATTCTGTAGTCTCAATGTCATTTCATACCTTCCCTCGTTTGATTGAAAGTTAGCATACATGCTGGCTCTTAAAGTAAATGAACACAATGGAATTGGTTGTTGCTGTCGCCTAGACACGTTAGTGACACTTAACAAGACTTGCCAATCGCTCCACTGTCTGATGCCACCAAAAACAACATTGTTAGTAGTTGGTGAGTGGCTTAGACTCTAGGTTCAAAAGCTGGAAGCAGTTAGCCCAAGCCTTTAGCAAAATGTTTACTGGCATCAGCCATGTTTCCTTAATGGCCCGGGTGATGAACATTTAGGCATTGTCGAAAGCTTCCACAGTGTAGTCAGTTAGTAATGGTGGTAGTGGTGTTTTAGCAAAAAAAAAATCCTCAACAAAAAGTGATTTCTACCTACTGTATAGCCCATGCTCACCTATTCTTAGACCTATGCCATTGAAGAGATAGAAAAAAAGCATGAGATTTAAACAATATTGACATGTACTTTTTTGCTTTCTGCGGGAAAAGTTGCCCACGCTTATTCACTGAATCCACCATAAGATGAGCGGAGCTTACTAGACTGTTCTTACAGTTTGTAACGCATTCAGATCATACACAGTTGGTAGAATTCTACCAAAAATGGTAGATTTATTACTCATTGGTAGATTGGTAGAATTCTTGATGTTCCAACCAAGAGGTACTTAACAAAGAAATTTTCTATAGAAATAAAACTTATACAAAATTTTCTATAAAATTTTGACAAAATTTTCCAAAGAAATAAAATGTTAACAAAATTTTCCAAAGAAATAAAATTTTGACAAAATTTCCCAAATTGTTGTTTTTTTGTTTTTTGATCTCAGCTTAAAGCCATGCATTGACTAAACTACAAGTGTAGCTTAAATAATAAAGAAATAAAATTTTGACAAAATTTTCCAAAGAAATAAAATTTTGACAAAATTTTCCAAAGAAATAAAATGTTGACAAAATTTTCCAAAGAAATAAAATTTTGACAAAATTTTCCAAAGAAATAAAATTTTGACAAAATTTTCTATAGAATTAAAATTTTGACAAAATTTTCTATAGATATAAAGTTTTGACAAAATTTTCTATAGAAATAAAATTTTTACAAGATATTCTATAGAAATAAAAGTTTGACAACATGTTCTATAGAAATAAAATTTTTACAAAATTTTCGATGGAAATAAAATTTTGACAAAACTTTCCAAAGAAATAAAATGTTGACAAAATTTTCCAAAGAAATAAAATTTTGACAATTTTTTTCAAAGAAATGAAATTTTGACAAAATTTTCCAAAGAAATACAATTTTGACAAAATTTTTCAAAGAAATAAAATTTCGACAAAATTTTCTAGACAAATAAAATTTTAACGAAATTTTCTATAGAAGGTTAGGTTAGGTTAGGTTAAAGTGGTAGCCCGATTAAATTTCAGGCTTACTTAGACTATTCAGTCCATTGTGATACCACATTTAACTAAAAGTACCTATTACATATGGGCACTTCTAGTCTTAACCACTGAACCTTCTCTATTATTTACTTTTGTGGAACCAACCAGATTGCTCCAAAAATATTAAAAAACTGCTTAAGTTAACGTTTTCCAGGTCAGCCAGTAATCTAAAGCTATATGCTCCTAAAATTCGCTTACGCCTTACACAAAAAGCAGGACACTCACACAAGAGGTGTTTAATTGATTCCTTTTCCTCCACGTCATGACAGCTTATACAATAGTCATTATACTTCGCACCTATAGTTTTTGCAAATTCGCCTATCAGGCAGCGACCCGTTATAGCAGATATTAGGAGTGCTATCTGACGCCTTGAGAACACTAGCATATCTAGTGTGCGGTTTAAGTTTAAATGGGGCCATATTTGCTTGGTGTCGTTACAACCCTTGCAATTTTCCCATCGAATATTGGCCATCATAACAGCCTTCTCACGCAGTAAGAGCTTGCAGGTGGCCAGAGGCATACCAACAGATTCTAGTTCCCCTGGAATATGTAAGGTAGTTCCTAGCCTTGCTAACACATCTGCTTCACAGTTCCCCGGTATGTTCCTATGACCAGGCACCCATATTAGGTGAATATTATACTGCTCAGCCATCTCGTTGAGAGATTTGCGGCAGTCTATGGCCGTTTTTGAGTTAAGGAACACAGAGTCCAAGGATTTTATTGCAGGTTGACTGTCTGAGTATATATTAATGCAAATATTTGTTGGAACATTACTTCTCAGCCAATTCACCACCTCTCTTATTGCCAATATTTCAGCCTGAAAAACACTACAGTGATTAGGTAATCTTTTCGCTATTCGAATTTCCAGATCTTTAGAATATACTCCGAACCCCACTTGTCCATTCAATTTGGAGCCATCAGTATAGAAATCTATATATCTTTTATTCCCCGGGGTCTGTGTACACCACGCCTCACTGTTGGGAATTAGAGTTTCAAACTTTTTGTCGAAAAGTGGTTTTGCCAGGGTGTAATCCACTACGTTAGGCGCATCTGGCATTACTTTGAGTACCGAACTATGACCGTACATTTTTTCCGACCACAGCGATAGCTCGCGCAACCGCACAGCCGTTGTTGCAGCTGACTGTTTGGCCAAAATGTCTAAAGGCAATAGATGTAGCATGACATTAAGGGAGTCTGTTCCTGTCTTACTAAATGCGCCTGAGATACATAAGCTCGCCATACGCTGAACTTTATCTAAACAAGTCGGTTTCTGAAGTGCCGGCCAGCAGACTACAACACCATATAGCATTATAGGTCTAACCACTGCCGTGTATAGCCAATGCACAATTTTTGGTCTTAGTCCCCACTTTTTCCCTATTGCCTTTTTGCACGAGTACAAAGCTACCGTGGTTTTTCTCGCCCTCTCTTCAATATTAAGCCTAAAATTCAGCTTCCTGTCCAAAATAACGCCAAGGTATTTTGCACACTCACCAAAGGGAATTTCAGTACCCCCTAAGGAAATGGGCCTAACCGTGGAAGTTTTGCGATCTTTGCAGTACATGACTAGTTCTGTCTTTGCTGACTTTACACCAAGACCATTATCTTTCGCCCATTTCTCAGTCATCCGGAGAGCTCTCTGTATAATATCTCTGATTGTGGATGGGAATTTTCCCCTGACTGCTAGCGCCACATCATCTGCGTATGCCACCACTTTTATCCTTTCTTTTTCTAGAGAAACCAGAAGGTTGTTTATAGCAACATTCCAAAGAAGAGGTGATAGAACTCCTCCTTGGGGAGTGCCTCTGTTCACATACCTTTGTATGTTTGCTTGCCCTAGTGTGACTGAAATACGTCTCTTTATTAGAAGTTCGTCTAACAGCCTAAGTATACCTGGATCAACATTCAGAGTTGTCAGTCCATTTAATATCGAGCTCGGATGGACATTATTGAACGCCCCTTCGATGTCTAGAAACGCCACGATTGTGTATTCTTTGACAGATAGTGAGCTTTCAATAAAGCTGACCAGTTCATGCAATGCGGTCTCAGTAGACCTGCCCTTCGAGTATGCATGCTGTCGTTTCGAGAGCAAACTTGAATCCACGCTAGTTCTAAGATACATGTCTATCATCCTCTCCAGGGTCTTAAGTAGGAATGAGGATAAGCTGATTGGTCGGAAATCCTTCGCACTCGAGTGAGAGGCTTTTCCTGCTTTAGGTATGAAGACGACTTTTGTTTCCCTCCACTTTTCTGGAATATATGCTAAGTTTCCACATTGTTTATATATCACCGTCAACCAGGGGATAATTCTTTCAGCCACTGCCTGTAACTCCGCCGGAGTAATTCCATCAGGTCCGGGGGATTTGAATGGTCCAAAGCTATTTAAAGCCCATTTTATTCTAGATTCCGACACAATTTCCTCGATAGGAAATGATCGCTGAGCCTCTGTTACACCGCCGGAACATGGTTCAACCGTCTGATTTCCAGGGAAGTGTGTGTCCAAAAGTACCTCCAACGTCTCCTCACTGGACGTTGTCCAATTTCCCTCCGATGTTTTAATGAAACCTGGAGCGGTGTTAGTGGATGCTAGTACCTTCCGTAGTCTGGAAGCCTCTGACGTATTCTCAATACTGCTACAGTAATCATCCCAAGAGTTTTGTTGAGACCTTCTCAGTTCTCGTTTATATACTCTCAGATTCATCTTGTAAGTGTCCCAATCCTCCAGAGCTCTTGTGGACTTTGCTTTGTTAAAGAGCTTCCTGCAGGATTTCCTCATATTACTTAACTCCGTAGTCCACCATGGCGGCCGATTTTTTCCCCTTGGCTTTCCTCTAGGGCATGCAGCTTTCAGTGAAATGTTGAAGGCTTTAGTAATCCGCTCCACTGCGTGTTCGATATCTTGCACAGTGCTCATATTTGTCTCCGGCACTTCCGGTATCATCAAATTGAACGATTCCCTATACCTATTCCAATCAGCTTTCCTAACATTTGGCGGAAATATGGTCTTTGAAGAAACACAATTTTCTATAGCAATAAAATTTTGTGAAAATTCTCTATAGAAATAAAATTTTGACAAAATTTTTTATAGAAATACAATGTTGACATAATTTTCTATATGTTAGAAATAAAATTTTGACAAAATTTTCCAAAGTAATAAAATTTTGAATAAAATATAAAATTATAACAAAATTTTCTATAGAAATACAATTTTGACAAAATTTTCAATAGAAATAAAATTTTTACAAAATTTTCCAAAGAAATAAAATTTTGACAAAATTTTCCAAAGAAATAAAATTTTGACAAAATTTTCCAAAAAAAATAAAATTTTGATAAAATTTTCTATAGAAATAAAATTTTGACAACATTTTCTATACAAATAAAATTTGGCATAATTTTCTGTAGAAATAAAATTTTTACAAAATTTTCTATGGAAATAAAATTTTGACAAAATTTTCTATGGAAATAAAATTTTGACAAAATTTTTTATAGAAATAAAATTTTTACATGGTTTTCTATAAAAATAAAATAGAATAGAAATAAAATTTTGACAAAGAAATAAAATTTTGACAAAATTTTCCAAAGAAATAAAATTTTTACAAGATTTTCTATAGAAATAAAATATTGACATTTTCTATAGAAATAAAATTTTTACAAGATATTCTATAGAAATAAAATTTTGACATAATTTTCTATAGAAATACAATTTGGACAAAGTTTTCAATAGAAATAAAATTTTTACAAGATTTTCTATAGAAACAAAATTTTGACCAAATATTCTATAGAAATACAATTTTGACAAAATTTTCAACAGAAATAAAATTTTGACAAACTTTTCTATAGAAATAAAATTTTGACAAAATTTTCTATAGAAATACAATTTTGACAAAATTTTCAATAGAAATAAAATTTTTACAAAATTTTCCAAAGAAATAAAATTTTGACAAATTTTCCAATGAAATAAAATTTTGACAAAATTTTCCAAAAAAATAAAATTTTGATAAAATTTTCTATAGAAATAAAATTTTGAAAAAATTATCTATAGAAATAAAATTTTTACAAGATATTCTATAGAAATAAAATTTTGACAACATTTTCTATACAAATAAAATTTGGCATAATTTTCTGTAGAAATAAAATTTTTACAAAATTTTCTATGGAAATAAAATTTTGACAAAATTTTCTTTGGAAATAAAATTTTGACAAAATTTTTTATAGAAATAAAATTTTTACATGATTTTCTATAAAAATAAAATAGAATAGAAATAAAATTTTGACAAAGAAATATAATTTTGACAAAATTTTCCAAAGAAATAAAATTTTTACAAGATTTTCTATAGAAATAAAATATTGACATTTTCTATAGAAATAAAATTTTTACAAGATATTCTATAGAAATAAAATTTTGACATAATTTTCTATAGAAATACAATTTGGACAAAGTTTTCAATAGAAATAAAATTTTTACAAGATTTTCTATAGAAACAAAATTTTGACCAAATATTCTATAGAAATACAATTTTGACAAAATTTTCAATAGAAATAAAATTTTGACAAACTTTTCTATAGAAATAATATTTTGACAAAACTTTCTATAGAAATAAAAATTTTACAAAATTTTCCAAAGAAATAAAATTTTGACAAAATTTTCCAAAAAATAAAATCTTCTATAGAAATAAAATGTTGACAAAATTTTCTATAGATATAAAATTTTGACAAAATTTTCTATAGAAATAAAATTTTGACAAAATTTTCTATAGAAATAAAATGTTGACAAAAGTTTCTATAGAAATTAAAATTTTGACAAAATTTGTTAAAGATATACAATTTTGAAAAAATTTCCTACACCCTCAAAAAAAATCGCTTCTTTAACATATGTTCCAAACATATTTTGCAGGAAGCACATATATTACTGCATACTGCCGAAACATTAATATGTTTGTTTTATGTGAACATATTATATGTTTGGAAGCATTTTGAGCCAAAAATATTATATGCTTGGAAGAATTTTTCCCAAACACGATTGTGCTCATTCCCTAACATACTCGTAATTTTCACTTCCACGAAATTTTTTAGTTATTGGCACCTTTCTCTGTAATACAAATAATGTTGAAGAAATTATTCACTTTCATAAATTTTTTAAATTTTACCTTTCGCCTGCACGGAGAATCGAACCGAGGACCATACAGTTTGTAAGCCAACACACTATCCACTGGGCTACGTAGCTGTTATAGTCACCAGTAGATAATTATCGTTTTAAGTTACATTTATATAGCATAGTTTGCAGCGCCCACGAGCCCATGCAAACATAACATTATTTAACAGAAACATACATTTGTTTGCCACGTGGAGCAGTGGTTAGCATGTCTGCCTTGCATGGAAAGGGTCGTGGGTTCAATCCCTGCTCCGACCGAACAGTTTTTTTTGTTTTTTTTTTTTTTTTAATTTACACATTTATATTTATACTATATTAATTTTTTTAAATGAAACATCGAAATGTGCGTTATTAAAGATTTATAGTCAGTAACAGTGCTTGATATAAACGAAATTGAATGATTTTTGGATAAAATATTATTTTTTATTGCAAAAATAACAATCTTGTAATAAAAAACTGTTTTTGTACAAAACTTTAAAATTTGGAAGGAATTCAAAAACTAACAAAAGAAGAACGTGGAGTCGAGTATAAACATACATACATAATTTTATAATCTAAACATAAATTTATTTAGGAGTGAACAGTTTTTTACTAGCATTTAACACCATCGCTCTAAAATTCCTTTTATTTTTCTTCAATAATTCATTTTAAAGAAAATAAACTTTTTAAATTGTTTTAGCTGTAAAAGTCGAACTTAATGCCCGCTTTTATATTTGATGGTGTCCGTCAACTCCTCGTGGACTACTTTTTAATAAAGAGAAACTAAAGTTTGTTTTTTTACATTTTACTGTGTAATTTTTCACTATTTCCTCCTTATTTCATTTTACTGTCCCAACTCTAAAAAGAGTATAGTGCCCTTTCGTTATTTTTATGAAGACCCCTGATTTCTTTTAACGAACCAAGAAAAAAATAATGCCAAAATGATAAACAAAACACATGTCCACACATACATAAAATGCTGCTCTCAAGGCGAAAACATAAGCTGTTTGTTTTTCAAATGTCTATTCTCTTGGTTCAGAATGTATATTCTCTTTATTCAAATTAAATAATATTTAGACTTAAACATATCAAATTTTTGGCCTTATCATAAAACAGTTTTCCGAAACAACATACAAGCGGTTTCACAGAAATTGTTCTCTTTTGACTCTTTTGCTGTGTTATATTGATATCTTTCGTCAACTTTCCCGGTTTCCATCTCTATTTCTCTCTATACTCTCTTTGTCGCTTTGAATAAAATATCACAACATATGTATGTTTAGTTGAAATTTGTAAATTTATATATGTTTGTATTCACACATATGATTTTTATGAAACATTCATGCCCCAAACATAATATATTCTAACATATTAACATAGATGTCCCAAACATTTAGTGTTAGTTTAGGAAAATTACATGTTCGCACTTAAATATATTGTGGTTTAAAATCGTGCCCGAAACACATTTTGTTTATATCGGAACATATGAAAAACATATTTTTCTAACAGTGTATAGAAATATAATTTTGCAAATGTTGTTGTTTGGTAGTGTTTTGATAACATTTTTCTTCAAATTTTGGTAGATTATTTTTACTCGAGTTGATCCGTGTTTGTAACGCATCCAGATGTGTGTCCGATATCCAAACGAATAAAAAGCTAGTCAAAAGTAAGCACAATTCCCACGTTGATAAGACATTCGTCCCAAGGTTTGTTGTTGTATGCGATCCATGCCATAGGGTAGCTCATATTCGGTCTGGCCTAACTTTCAGTTGCATTTATATGCACGATAGATATTTCCTTTGTTTTTCTTTAACAGGAAAATTATGCCATTATGATAATTTCTATGTCAAAGTCTTGGTGCATTTTTCATTGGCAAATGGCAAAGAGTTGTGCCATTTTCTTAAAGCCACGATGATATTGAAGAAGGCTTCCCACCGTATACGTTAATGGGCTAAAATTCTTCACGTCACTCTTAATTGCTTCGATATTTATGGCCACAAATAAAAACAAAAAAACGGGGGAAAGAAACAAATCCAAATGACATGTACTCAAACATACAATAGTCATAAATTGAAGGCGCCGCCTCCGGTTCTCCTGTGCGGCTCTCAAGTGGAGCAAGAGCTATTCCAAGTGATGTGATTGTCAGCGGTTGTCCAGACCATTCGTTGCTAGGATGCTGCCTGATTCATTGCCAATAAAATTATTTTTAATTGGGAAGAGAACATGTCTGTCTCGCCGTTTCCAATGATGATTTTTGATTTCTTTCAATTTTCGCTATTTAATACAGCAGTGACTTTGCTCTATACCCAAGTCAATAGATGTTACACACATCGTCTTCATCCTCTGACTGGGTTTATTTTTTCATTTATTTTAGTTCACTCGCCAATCTAAATTAAACTAATGAATATGTTCTTCTTTTCTTTAATTTGCTAAGTGGGTAATGTATCTCTGATTGTCCTTCAAAACACATACAAATGTTTGATTTGACCATAACAGAAGGGGGTCTAATGGGAAAAAAAATAAAATATGGTTTAACCGACACCCACCTTTAACGACTTGTGTTATCAAACAATTTTATTATACTATTTAAAAAGATCGGCATTTAGCCTACACACAGAAAAAAAAATATTTCCAATTAAAAATTTGATTGAAGTTGAAAACGTCATCAATTAAAAGTTAACTGACACAATTAGTGCTTTACGGCCATTTGTATGTAGCTCCGATAGGCTTTAACTGCCTGTTAAGAGAAAGTAAAGTGCAATTATCTTCTCTCCGGTTAATTTTAAATGAAACATTTTTCAGCAGTTAAGTTCTTAACTGGCATATGGAATATATAGACAAGATGACAAATATGTCCTTAGTACGGTTAAAAAGTTCGTAGTTAACATAGCTCTAATGGACCTATTTGAAAATGGGGATTAATCAAATTGTTTACGTTTGTAAAATACTAATTATCTTAATTATGATTTTAATTAAATACAAAATATTTGCAAATTCACTCATAATTGAATATTATAACCATTAAATGTTGGTTAAATTAAATGCCAATTGCAAAGAAAAATCCAGCTATAAATATAATCCGCAAATTGAGAAAAACGCTAAGTCGTATGAAAATTGCAAAAAAACAAGTATATACGGCCGTAAGTTCGGCCAGGCCCTCCACCATGGATTGCGTAGAAACTTCTTCTAAACACTGCCATCCACAATCGAATTACATAAGTTGCGGTAACGCTTGCCGATGTCTGTCAGTCTGTCTAAATTGTCTGTAAGTCCATACGTGGTTATATTAAATCAAAAAAGATCGATCAAATACGTATATAA
Source organism: Haematobia irritans (assembly GCF_050003625.1). NCBI lineage: Eukaryota > Metazoa > Arthropoda > Insecta > Diptera > Muscidae > Haematobia > Haematobia irritans. The sequence goes on along the minus strand of NC_134401.1, from coordinate 89,880,439 downwards.
TACAGTTTGACAAAATTTTCTATAGACATAAAATTTTGACAAAATTTTCTATAGAAATAAAATTTTCACAAAATTTTCTATAGAAATAAAATTTTCACAAAATTTTCTATAGAAATAAAATTTTCACAAAATTTTCTATAGAAATAAAATTTTTACAAAATTTTCTATAGAAGTAAAATTTTAACAAAAACCATGATTATGAACTGAATAAAATTTTCAAAAAATGTTCTATAAAAATAAAATTCTGACAAAATTTTCTATAGAAATAAAATTTTGACAATGATGAAAATTTGATTATGAACCGAATAAAATTTTAACAAAAATTTCTATAGAAATAAAATTTTGACAAAATTTTCTATAGAAATAAAATTTTGGTAGATTATTTTATGAACCGATATGGACCAATTTTTGTGTGATTGGAGATCGGCTATATAACTATAGACCGATATGGACCAATTTTGGAATGGTTTTTAGCGGCCATATACTAACACCATGTTCCAAATTTCAGCCGGATCGGATGAAATTTGCCTCTCTTTGAGGCTCCGCAAGCCAAATCTGGGGATCGGTTTATATGGGGGCTATATATAATTATGGACTGATGTGGACCAATTCTTGTACGGTTGTTAGAGACCATATACCAACATCATGTACCAAATTTCAGCCGGATCGGATGAAATTTGCTTCTCTTTGAGGCTCCGCAAGCCAAATCTGGGGATCGGTTTATATATGGGCTATATAAAATTATGGACCGATGTGGACCAACTTTTGCATGGTTGTTAGAGATCATATACCAACATCATGAACCAAATTTCAGGCGGATCAGATGAAATTTTCTTCTCTTTGAGGCTCCGCAAGCCAAATCTGGGGATCGGTTTATATGGGGGCTATATATAATTATGGACTGATGTGGACCAATTCTTGTACGGTTGTTAGAGACCCTATACCAACATCATGTACCAAATTTCAGCCGGATCGGATGAAATTTGATTCCCTTTGAGGCTCCGCAAGCCAAATCTGGGGATCGGTTTATATATGGGCTATATAAAATTATGGACCGATGTGGACCAACTTTTGCATGGTTGTTAGAGACCATATACTAACACCATGTAACAAATTTCAGCCGGATCGGATGAAATTTGTTTCTCTTTGAGGCTCCGCAAGCTAAATCTGGGGATCGGTTTATATGGGGGCTATATAAAATTATGGACCGATGTGGTCCAATTTTGGCATGGTTGTTAGATACCATGTACCAACACCATGTACCAAATTTCAGCCGGATCGGATGAAATTTGTTTCTCTTTGAGGCTTCGCAAGCCAAATCTGGGCATCGGTTTATATGAGGGCTATATATAATAATGACCGATTTGGACCAATTCTTGTACGGTTGTTAGAGACCATATACCAACACCATGTACCAAATTTCAGCCGGATCGGATGAAATTTGCTTCTCTTTGAGGCTCCTCAAGCCAAATCTGGGGATCGGTTTATATATGGGCTATATATAATTATGGGCCGATGTGGACCAATTTTTGCGTGGTTGTTAGATACCATATACCAACACCATATACCAAATTTCAGCAAGATCGGATGAAATATGCTTCTGTTAGAGGCTCTACAAGCCAAATCTGAGGGTCCCTTTATATGTGGGCTATACGTAAAAGTGGACCGATATGGCCCATTTGCAATACCATCCGATCTACATCAATAACAACTACTTGTGCCAAGTTTCAAGTCGATAGCTTGTTTCGTTCGGAAGTTAGCGTGATTTCAACAGACAGACGAACGGACGTACATGCTTAGATCGACTCAGAATTTCATCACGACCCAGGATATATATACTTTATGGGGTCTTAGAGCAATATTTCGATGTGTTACAAACGGAATGACAAAGTTAATATACCCCCATCCTATGGTGGAGGGTATAAAAATAAATTATATAAAGGTAAAATAATTTTTTATAAATTAATAATAATACAAAAATAATTGATTGCCTCCTTTGAAAATTAATTGAGCAATCAACTAAATAAATCGGTTAAAATAAATCAATTAAAATAAATATTTTAATTAATCAATTAATGTATTAAATGTTATTGCCGAAGAAATCGAATAATTTTTAATCAAGAATACTTTTAATTTCTAATTAATTCTGCGATTGATTCATGATTGAATCAATTTCAATTAAAAACAAGTTAGTAAAGTCTAAAGTATACCAAAATTTTTGATACCATCTCAACTCCTTCAAATTTGTTGGGAGCTGTATAAAAATATATAGAAATATTTAAATCAAAACCAATTTGGAGAAATATTTTTAAACTTGTACAAAATCTCTACATTTTAAATTTAAATCGGATAACGCCCTGAAATGAAGCACAATTAAGTAAAACAAGTATATACGGCCGTAAGTTCGGCCGGGCCGAATTTTAAATACCTACCACCATGAATAAAATATAATAGTTTCCTTTGAAAATTCTTCGTCGTAGTGGGTTACTTGATAATGTATAGAATTTCGGGGGTCTTTATGACAAATATTCTCCCAGGCAGATCAGTTCAACCAGTGCGCCTCCCGAAGATACATTTAAAAATTTACCTATGAAGACTAGATCAGATTCTGGATTTATAAGAACCATTTTTGTTTGAGTTTTAGAGGAATGATAATCATCTCGTGTAAGTGTGCAAGCAAATGATTAAATAACGCCTTGATCTAAAATCTGGAAATTTTACACTAAGTTTCAAGCAATTTTTTCAGTGCGCTTTCTATATCGGTCTATATGGCGGGTCTAGAATCTAGTCCCCAAATCGGAGGGCCGGTTTTTACCTGTACCGATACACAATATATTCATCACGCCTATTTCTAGTCCTAAAAACCTCCAGATTTTCAATTTCAGCCAAATTGGATAAAAACTACGGTTTCTAGAAGCCTAAGAAGTAAAATCGGGAGATCGGTTTATAAGGGGGCTATATCAAAACATGGTCTGATATTCACAATTTTTAGAAAACCCCTTTATGATCCTAAAATACCTCTAGATTTTTAATTTCAGGCAAATTGGATAAAAACTACTGTTCCTAGAAGCCCAAGAAGTAAAATCGGGAGATCGGTATATTGGGGGCTATACCAAACCATGTACCGATAATCATCATTTTCGGCACACGCATTTGTATTCCTACAATACCTTTAGATTTCCAATTTTATGTAAATATGATAAAAATACTGATTACAGAAGTCCACGATGTAAAATCGGGAGATCGGCCAATATGGTGGCTATATCAAAACATGGATATATGGGAGCTATGTCAAAACATGAACCGATACTCACCATTTCGGCACACATCTTTATGGCCCCAATATACTTCTAGATGTCAAATTTGAGGGAAATTTGATAAAAACTAAGGTTTATATGCGCCCAAGACCCCAAATCGGGAGGGCGGTTTATATGGGGACTATATCAAAACCTGGGCCAATATAGCCCATCTTCGAACTTGACCTGTCTGCAGACAAAAGACGAGTTTGTGCAAAATTTCAGCACGATAGCTTCATTATTCACGACTCACACAGAGAAGTTATTGGTTGAAAATCGATTGCTGTAATGAAAATTCTGCATTTAAAGGGTGATTCTTTTGAGGTTAGGATTTTCATGCATTAGTATTTGACAGATCACGTGGGATTTCAGACATGGTGTCAAAGAGAAAGATGCTCAGTATGCTTTGACATTTCATCATGAATAGACTTACTAACGAGCAACGCTTGCAAATCATTGAATTTTATTACCAAAATCAGTGGCAGAAAATCCGCTTTTTTATCGACAAATTTTGTTCAGCGATGAGGCTCATTTCTGGTTGAATGGCTACGTAAATAAGCAAAATTGCCGCATTTGGAGTGAAGAGCAACCAGAAGCCGTTCAAGAACTGCCCATGCATCCCGAAAAATGCACTGTTTGGTGTGGTTTGTACGCTGGTGGAATCATTGGACCGTATTTTTTCAAAGATGCTGTTGGACGCAACGTTACGGTGAATGGCGATCGCTATCGTTCGATGCTAACAAACTTTTTGTTGCCAAAAATGGAAGAACTGAACTTGGTTGACATGTGGTTTCAACAAGATGGCGCTACATGCCACACAGCTCGCGATTCTATGGCCATTTTGAGGGAAAACTTCGGAGAACAATTCATCTCAAGAAATGGACCGGTAAGTTGGCCACCAAGATCATGCGATTTGACGCCTTTAGACTATTTTTTGTGGGGCTACGTCAAGTCTAAAGTCTACAGAAATAAGCCAGCAACTATTCCAGCTTTGGAAGACAACATTTCCGAAGAAATTCGGACTATTCCGGCCGAAATGCTCGAAAAAGTTGCCCAAAATTGGACTTTCCCAATGGACCACCTAAGACGCAGCCGCGGTCAACATTTAAATGAAATTATCTTCAAAAAGTAAATGTCATGGACCAATCTAACGTTTCAAATAAAGAACCGATGAGATTTTGCAAATTTTATGCGTTTTTTTTAAAAAAAAAGTTATCAAGCTCTTAACAAATCACCCTTTACAATGAAATCACAGTTATGCCAACCTAAAGGGTGATATGGTCAAAATTTGGTCAAGGGAAAACGCGTGTAAATCGGTGAAATCGTTTATTTAAAAAATCAAATTAAATTTCTTTTTCAAGTTCAATTAGTATAAAATTCAGGAAAAATATTCAGTTAGGCTTTCGCTTTTCCAAAACCGAATTGCCGGGCCTCACGCTTGACACCTGCCATCAGATGTTGTACAGCCACCTTGTCCACCTTCTTCGCCGCAGAAAGCCAGTTTGCCTTGAACTGCTGCTCGTCCTTAGCAGTTTTTTTTTTGTCTTCTTTAGGTTCCGCTTGACAATAGCCCAGTATTTCCCAATTGGGCGGAGCTCTGGCGTGTTGGGAGGGTTCTTGTCCTTGGGAACCACCTGCACGTTGTTGGCGGCGTACCACTCCATGGCCTTTTTACCGTAATGGCAAGATGCCAAATCCGGCCAAAACAGTACGGAACAACCGTGTTTCTTCAGGAAAGGCAGCAGACGTTTATTCAAACACTCTTTCACATAAATTTCTTGGTTGACACACGCTCACAAAAAATCGCTTCTGTAACATATACTCCCAAACATATTTTGCTTCAATCATATATATTTTTGGGTATTGCCCAAACATTTATATGTTTGATCTCTTCCAATATATAATATGTTTGAAAGCATATTGGTCTAAACAATATATGTTTGGGTAGTCTAAGTTCCAAACATTTTGTATTTTTGCATCCAAATTCAATAATGTTGTCTTCCAAAAAACAATATGTTATTATGTGAACATATAATATGTTTGGAAGCATTTTGCACCCAAAAATATTATATGCTTAAAAAAAATTCTCCCAAACAATATTGTGCTCAAAATTTTATTTATTTATTTATATATTTACAATCATAATGAATTATGAAAATAAACAGGTAATATAGGTGCTAACAACATAGGTTTTCGACCTGAATGCTCAAAATTTTGTTTCTGCCCAATTGTATATTCCCCCACATCTTTCTCACTTCCACGAGATTTTTTAGTTCTTAGCACCTTTTTCTGTAATACAAACATTGTAGAAGAAATTATTCAATTGTATGATTTTTTTTTATTTTAATTTTACCTTTTGCCGGACGGGGATTCGAACAGCGGACCACACAGTTTGTAAGGATCAAAGAAGTAGCTGATCAATTGCCCAAGGAAAAATAAAATGTTAATTTTGTAATAACAAGCAACCACCACCAACTTAATTCAATATAGCTACCTGTTAAATAGCGCTCCAAGCTACTAAACACATATATGTTTATAGGCTATTTCTAAATTAATATATGTTTGCATCCAAGCATATTATATTTACAAACATTTTATGTCCCAAACATAATATGTTCTAACATATTAACATATATGTCCCAAACATGTTATGATAGTTTATGAACATTATATGCTTGCACTCAAAAATATTGTGTTTAAAAATTTGTGTTCCAAACATATAATGTTTATAGCCAAACATATGAAAAACAGTCTTTTTCATCCGTGCAGTCCCGGAAACTATGAAAATGCTGCTTTTCAAGCCACAGGTACAGATGGCTTGCCAAACCAGATATTTCTTTGCGAACTTTGACAGTTTTATGTGCTTGAAAATATCTACTACCTTTCCCCTTCCTTTTGCCGTATAAAACTCCTGTCCCGGAAGCTGCCTGTAGTCGGCTTTGACGTAGGTTTCGTCGTCCATACCACGCAGTCAAACTTCGTCAGCATCGTCGTGTACAGCCTCCAGGATCGCGCTTTGGCCGTCGTATTTTGTTTATCATCGCGATTTGGAGTCACTACCTTCTTGTAAGTCGATAGTCCGGCTCGTTTTTTGGCTCGATGCAAGGTTGTAGACGATACACCCAGCTTATTTGCGGCATCTCGGAGAGAGAGGTTAGGGTTTCGCTTGAAACTAACGGCAACTCTCTTTGTCGTCTCAGCGGCTTCCGGTTTTCGATTTCCCCCCGATCCAGACTTCCTGGCTGTCGACAAACGTTCCCTAAACACTTTAATTACATTTGTAACGGTTGATTTGGCAACTTTTAGCGATTTTGCCAGCTTTGCGTGCTCTTCTTGCTTGGACGGCATTTTGACAACTAAAGAGTGAATTCCAAAATCAAAATAGGAGCAACTACACACACACATCTTCAAAATGAGGGGTGTTCAGGTTTTTTAAATGCAAAATTGAAAGAAATACGTCAAGTTTATATTGACCAAATTTTGACCTATCACCCTTTATTTACTTTATTTACAACCATTATTTTGTACCTTCTACCATTTGGCGCTTATTATTATAGATTTTTGTTTATAATACAAGTCAAATAGTTGTCTGAACTAACTGTCTCTCTTTTGAAAAAATTTTGATCGAGTTCGATAAGCACAACCAACCTTATAAACCCCTCATAACTGTAATTTAGTATTCAGAACTTTCAATTGATACTCACAGCCGAATTGCTTTGGAAGTTTTTTTAAATGTCAATAATGTTATTACCAATTATTCAATGTTGAAGGAAAACGTGTTTTTTAAATTTAAGATAAAAACCACTAAAAACGGAAAAAATTTCAGCCGTTTCCAAGTTTATTTGACTCCTCGGTGGACTGGCTGTCAAATGGTTTTACGAACAACTCGCGTAGGCTTCAGGATACCCAAGGCATGAGTCAAATCGAGTTACATATATAGTTTTGGATGTGGAACAATTTTATTGCCTTAAAGGGCAAAATGTTAAACTATTTAACGACTTTAATACGTCTGCCAAAGGAAGTGACCATGGCGAGTAGATTCTTATTTATTTTTTAAAACTCCACACTAATTTTTGGACTTAATTTGTAGTGTTTTTAGACTGGCTATTTTGGTCCATTTTATAGTATACCACTATGTGCTCAGGTCTTACTAAGGTACTATGAGTCAATTCTGCAATCCATACTAGCGGCTATACTTTTAAAGGTGAACAGTTTTTAAAATTGTTATCAATGTATTGTATTCAGGTATAAAGTGATTTTATGTACGTTTCTATTATCTAAAAATATAAATAAAATACAATATTTTGAGGAAAAAATTATTTTCAATTCGGTTAAGGTGTTAGCAAAGTTGGGCGATACAACCATATGAAGAAGGCAGCAACGACCAATTTCATTGTCTAATACAACCAACTCCATATATAGTATTAGTTGGATTTCCCATAATTCGATTGAGTCGACCGAATTTGTCGGGTATCACAACTGCCAGCAGATAGTTGTTGTAACTGCGAAAAGGAGGTTGGCAATAAATTCGATTATCACAACCAATCTGCACTCTCTGTGCTGTAGCGTGATTACAACAGGCATACGGACATGGTTATATCGTCTTAGAATTTCTCCCTGATCAAGAATATATATACTTTATATAGCCGGAAATCCATATCTCGAGGTGTTTTAAATATGGGAAATATAAAGCTAAAGCCATTATATTGCACTAAAGTGCATTTATGATTTATCCGGCGATGCATATGTATTAGAGGTATATGATTTCACAATAATATTGGCGAAATTTCACCAAAAATCCGACCCATAAGCCTTATTCACAGTCATAGAAATGTCAGATCTAAAATCTAGCCTGCGATCATTTGTCGGGTTTGTGACAATATTCGCCCACATCGAGCGACATTTAGACAGCCGGAATCTTATCTAAATCTTCTGTGGAAAGTATAGGGAAATCTTCGCTGTCGTTGTGCCCTTTTTGCCTAAATCGGAAGAATATATGGCGTTTTATCTAAATCTGAACCGAATTGGATAATCATATTTCCCCAAATCAGGCGTATATATATGAGCGCTATTTCCAAATCTATACCAATTTGAAATAAATTTGGTACACAATGCTAAAATCTTAATTCTACTCTCAGAACAAAATGGTTATTATATGATTCTAAATCGGGCGATTTAGAATCATATAATAACCATTATGTGGGAGCTATATCTAAATCTGAACAGATTTCAACGAAATTTAGCATACTTGACCATCCATTGTTCTCTTTGTGCAAAATTTGAAGGAAATAAAGGCAAATCCTGGTCTCTAGGGCCAAATAAAACCATATCGGGCGAAAGATATATATGGGAGCTATATCAAAATCTGAACCGATTTTAATCAAATGTGGCACGGATTGATATAATATTAATTCTGCTTCCTGTGCATAGCCTCAAATAAATCTGGGTAAAACTTTGGCCTCTACGGTCATATGAGTCTAAATCGGGCGAAAGATACATATGGGAGCTATATTTAAATCTGACCCGATTTCAACGAAATTTAACATGCATTGCTAGAATGTCAATTCTATACCTTGTGCACTTTCACGTAAATCGGTGTTAAACTTTGGCCTCTGTGGTCATATGAGTCTAAGTCGAGCGAAAGATACATATGGAAGCTATATCTAAATCTGAATTGATTTCAACTAAATTTGTCACAATTGACGACAATATCAATTGTACTCCTTGTACAAAACTGCGAGCAAATCAGGGTAAAATTTTGGCTTCTGGGACCATATAAGTGCATATCGGGCGAAAGATATATATGGGAGCCATATCTAAATATGAACCAATTTGGCGGATATTTTGCAAGTTTTTTTCGTGACTCATAAAATATTTGGATGTACGGAATTTGAAGAAAATCGGTTGATAAACACGCCAATTATAACCAGATCGATTCGCGATTGTATTTGTCCCGAAAAAAGTCCCTATGCCAAATTTTCGGATGATCGGACTTAAACTGCGACCTGTACATTGCACACAAAAATACATGAACAGACGGACAGACGGTCATAGCTAGGTTAGGTTAGGTTATGTGGCAGCCCGATGTATCAGGCTCACTTAGACTATTTAGTCCATTTTGATACCACAGTGGTGAACTTCTCTCTTATCACTGAGTGCTGCCCGATTCCATGTTAAGCTCAATGACAAGGGACCTCCTTTTTATAGCCGAGTCCGAACGGCGTTCCACATTCCAGTGAAACCACTTAGAGAAGCTTTGAAACCCTTAGAAATGTCACCAGCATTACTGAGGTGGGATAATCCACCGCTGAAAAACTTTTTTGTGTTCGGTCGTAGCAGGAATCGAACCCACGACCTTGTGTATGCAAGGCGGGCATGCTAACCATTGCACCACGGTGGCTCCAGTCATAGCTAAATCGACTCATAATTCAATTCTAAGACGATCGGTATACTAAACGATGGGTCTCTGACATTCCCCGCGTGGTGTTACATACAAATGCACAAACTTACTATGCCCTGTACCACAGTAGTGGTGAAGGATATAATTAATTGGATCATTTAACATAAATTCGTCATTCTTCGATTTGTTCTGATTCAATCACGAAATCAATTGATCTTTATAAGGGAGGAATTGTAGCCGATCTAACAATGTCCGTCTATAGTAATCACGCTGCAGCGTTCACTTATGGCGCTATGGTACTGATATTTGGCACAAATTGGATATCTGCCATCAGGTGATGTTCGAAGATGGACCACATCGACCCAATATAAAGTGACCGCCAGATTTGGTTTGGTTTGGTTTTTCGATTTTATAAATTATTCACAATTTCGTCCAGACGTAGCCCATATATCTTGTAAGCAAACTCTGGGCCATGTAGTTCTTATGGCCACTCAATACTCAATTATCGCTATAGCCATCAACGTCAGAATGGGAGCCAACGTGGTGCAATGGTTAGCATGCCCGCCTTGCATACACAAGGTCGTGGGTTCGATTCCTGCTTCGACCGAACACCAAAATGTTTTTCAGCGGTGGATTATCCCACCTCAGTAATGCTGGTGACATTTCTGAGGGTTTCAAAGCTTCTCTAAATGGTTTCACTGCAATGTGGAACGCCGTTCGGACTCGGCTATAAAAAGGAGGTCCCTTGTCATTGAGCTTAACATGGGATCGGGCAGCACTCAGTGATAAGAGAGAAGTTCACCAATGTGGTATCACAATGGACTGAATAGTCTAAGTGAGCCTGATACATCGGGCTGCCACCTAACCTAACCTAACATAACCATAGCCATCAACGCAGAAGCAACGCATGAAATCAATGAGTTGTATGTATCAGATTGCTGGGCACGCACAAACCGATTGAAAGAGAACAACCCACTTTAGTTGATACATTTCTTGCAAACGAATTTCCAAATAAAAAATATTTGCAAGATTTCAAAGGAATATTCGGCAATGCACAGTACAATGTTTACAACTAACCATCAAAATTTATCCTATTTAAGACATGAAGCCAGAAAAAGCAGTGTGAAGCAAACTTTAACAACAGAGCAACGTTTTCGATACCCATATTTCAAACGTTTGTTATACCCTCCACCATAGGATGGGGTATATTAACTTTGTCATTCCGTTTGTAACACATCGAAATATTGCTCTAAGACCCCATAAAGTATATATATTCTGGGTCGTGGTGAAATTCTGAGTCGATCTGAGCATGTCCGTCCGTCCGTACGTCTGTCCGTCCGTCCGTCTGTTGAAATCACGCTAACTTCCGAACGAAACAAGCTATCGACTTGAAACTTGGCACAAGTAGTTGTTATTGATGTAGGTCGGATGGTATTGCAAATGGACCATATCGATCCACTTTTACGTATAGCCCCCATATAAACGGACCCCCAAATTTGGCTTGCGATTGCTCTAAGAGAAGCAAATTTCATCCGATCCGGCTGAAATTTGGTACATGGTATTAGTATATGGTCTCTAACAACCATGCAAAAATTGGCCCATATCGGTCCATAATTATATATAGCCCCCATATAAACCGATCCCCCGATTTGGCTTGCGGAGTCTCTAAGAGAAGCAAATTTCATCCGATCCGCCTGAAATTTGGTACATGGTATTGGCATATGTTCTCTAATGACCCTGAAATTTGGTACATGGTGTTGGTATATGTTCTCTAATGACCATGCAAAAATTGGTCCATATCGGTCCATAATTATATATAGCCCCCATATAAATCGATTCCCAAATTTGTCCTCCGGAGCCTCTTGGAGGAGCAAAATTCATCCGATCCGGTTGAAATTGGGAACATGGTGTTAGAATGTGGTCTCTTACAAACACGCAAGAATTGGTCCATATCGGTCATAATTATATACAGCCCCCTTATAAAACGTTCCCCAGATCTCCGGAGCCTCTTGGAGGAGCAAAATTCATCCGATCCGGTTGAAATTTGCAACGTGGTGTTAGTATAAGGCCGCTAATATCCATGCCAAAATTGGTCCATATCGGTCTATAGTTATATATAGCCGATCCCCAATCACACAAAAATTGGTCCTTATCGGTTCATATTCATGGTTGCCACTCGAGCCAAAAATAATCTACCAAAATTTTATTTTTATGGAAAATATTGTCAAAATGTTATTTCTATAGAAAATTTTGTCAAAATTTTATTTTGTAAAAATTTTATTTCTATAGAAAATTTTGTCAAAATTTTATTTCTATAGACAATTTTGTCAAAATTATATACGCATTTAATCGGCCTTTTCTAGTTGAATATATACTACGTATGGACTACCTTGTAATTTAGAAGACGGTGTTAGGAAGTTTTAAGATATCTTGTCATCGGCAAGTGTTACCGCAATCCAAGTAATTCGATTGTGGATGACAGTTTTCAGTAGAAGTTTCTACGCAATCCATGGTGGAGGGTACATAAGCTTCGGCCTGGCCGAACTTACGGCCGTATATACTTGTTTTTTTTCGTGTATATACTTCTTTAAATTTTGGTTTTTGAAAATATTGTGGAATGTGGAATGTATTGTGGAATTTCGACGATATGAAGAAATTGGGCCCATACAACCAGTTTAGCATAAACACTGAATGAACACAATCTGTTGCTTGTTTGTTTTTTTTTTTTTTTTGTTAAAATCGTCTTCACTCCATTAACCAAAACTGATAAATTTCTTATCCATGGTAATCTAAAATAGTGGACATAAATTCTTTTGAATTATTGACAAAAGTTGAAGGCTAGCTGGTTAAATTTCATTTGCATCAAATTTGTTCGCTTAAATGAATGTGAATTTTGAACAGAACAAAAACGCAAGAATATAAATAAATGTCTGCAAAGTGGAAATTCAATGAACTTTTTCACATAATTCAATGATATCCCATTGATAAAACAGAATAAATCGATCTCAGCAACGGTGAGAATTTTGAGTATGGAGTATTTAACAAACAAATAATAATTGACCTTTTGACTAATTAATTTTAGTAATCACGGAAAAAACTATTACGAAAATTTTTCCAATTAAAATTTTAATTGAGTTTTAAAAAATGTTCAATTAAAAATTTAATTGACTCAACAAATTTCTTAATTGAAACAAAAATCAGTTACACCGAAAAAAATATTTTCTGTTTTCAATCACGAAAATTATTGATCCAATTAATTGTTAGATTAGGTTAGGTTAGGTGGCAGCCCGATGTATCAGGCTCACTTAGACTATTCAGTCCATTGTGATACCACTTGGTGAACTTCTCTCTTATCACTGAGTGCCGACCGATTTCATGTTAAGCTCAATGACAAAGGACCTCCTTTTTATAGCCGAGTCCGAACGGCGTTCCACATTGCAGTGAAACCATTTAGTTAGAGAAGTTTTGAAACCCTCAGAAATGTCACCAGCATTACTGAGGTGGGATAATCCACCGCTGAAAAACTTTTTTGTGTTCGGTCGAAGCAGGAATCGAGCCCACGACCTTGTGTATGCAAGGCGGGTATGCTAACCATTGCACCACAGTAGTTAATTGAAATGACTTCAAACACAGAAATGATAGTATCACTCACCAAAGTCAATTAAAAATTAATTGTTCCAATTAAGAAATTAATTGATACAATTAATTTCTGTGATTGATTTTTGTTTCTGTAAAAAATTTCTTGAACCAATTAAATTTTTAATTAAATATTTTTTTGTAAATTCAATTAAAATTTTAATTGGAAACATTTTGGTGATATTTTTTTTCTGTACACAAATCAATTAATTTGTAATTGATTAATTATTTTTTTAATTTCAATTACAAATTAATAAATTAATTAAATAAAAACGGACTTGATGTCAAGTGGCTAAAGCATATATGCCCTCTATTATGGATTTCTTAGACGATATATAAATCCACCCAACTTTGATTCGTCAGCATTAAAATACCGAATCAAGTTTCAGCTCACGAGCAAATTTTCTTCCACTTAAGGCTTTGATTTCGATCAAATCTGACCAGCACATTCTGGCGTTGTTCTCATTTCTTTCGTCCAATGCTAAAAGAAACAAACGATTTATTCACATTTAAATGTGAATGATAGTTATTTGTGGTTTTCCTGCGAAATATTAAGCAATCCCTCTATCAGGCTTGAACTCCCACGAATAGCTTCTTGAGTGAATACCAGACACACTTATAATCCAAATTGTCCAAAACTACACCCTCAAAAAAAAAAATCGCTTCTGTAACATATTCCCCAAACACATTCTGCTTCAAGCATATATATTTTCAGGATTGGTCCAAACAAGATATTGTTTGTATTGTTCAAACATATTATGTTTTACCTTAGGCATACACTGATAGAAAAAATTTTAATGAAATTTTCTTTGTGTATATGTCTAGATCTCTTTTTCTAAACACATATATGTTTATAGGCTACTTCTAATTTAATATATGTTTGCATCCAAACATATTATATTTACAAAAATGTTATGTCCCAAACATGATATGCTCTAACATAGTAACATATATGTCCCAAGCATGTTATGCTAGTTTATGAACATTATATGCTTGCACTTAAAAATAATGTGTTAAAAAATTGAGTTCCAAACATATAATTTTCACACCCAAACGTATGAAAGACATTATTTTTCGTCCGAGTAGAAGTAAAATTTCCCTATTTTACATCTCTTTCTCATTCGAGTAATGGGTGGTAATACTCTACAGATTTTAGGTTTCAAAACATATGACAGACACAATTTTCAGTAAATTGTCGTGTTCTCAACAACTCATTATGAAACTTAAAAAAAAAAGAAATAAATAATAGAATTTAGCCCAGTTGAACTGTGAAAACCATACCATTTGCAGCGATCTATTTGAGGGAGTAGGATTATATAGTAAATCCACCTGAAATTCTATAACATTCTGCAACAAATGGTTTTCAAAGGACACGATTATATTTGACCATGGTGGTGACTATTTAATATTAAGCATGGCCGAATATCATTTTTATACCCACCACCATAGAATGGTGATGGGGGTATAATAAGTTTGTCATTCCGTGTGTAACACATCGAAATATCGATTTCCGACTATATAAAGTATATATATATATATATATATATATATATATATATATATATATATATATATATATATATATATATATATATATATATATATATATATATATATATATATATATATATATATATATATATATATATATATATATATATATCTTGATCAGGGAGAAATTCTAAGACGATATAAGCATGTCCGTCTGTCTTTCTGTCTGTTGTAATCACGCTACAGCCTTCAATAATGGCGCTATCATCCTGAAATTTGGCACAGATTCGTTTTTTGTTTGCAGACACGTCAAGTTCGAAGATGGGCTATGTTATATCGGTTCAAGTTTTGATATAGTCCCCATATAAACCGACTTCCTGATTTGGGGTCTTGGGCTTATAAAACTGTAGTTTCTATCTAATTTGCCTGAAATTGAAAATCTAGAGGTACTTGAGGACCATAAAAAGGTGTGCCGAAACTGGTGCCCATCGGTCCATGTTTTGGTATAGCCCCCATATAGACCGATCTCCCGATTTTGCTTCTTGGGCTTCTATAAACTGTATTTACTATCCGATTTGCCTGAAATTGGAATTCTAGAGGTATTTTGGGAACATAAAAAGGTGTGTCGAAAATGATCCGTATCGGTCATGTTTTGGTATAGCCCCATATAGACCGATCTCCCGATTTTATTTTTGGGCTTCTAGAAACTGTATTTACTATCCGATTTGCCTGAAATTGGAAATCTAGAGGTATTTTGGGGACCATAAAGAGGTGTGTCGAAAATGGTCTGTATCGGTCCATGTTTTGGTATAGCCCCCATATAGACAGATCTCCCGATTTTGTTTCTTGGGCGTCCAGAAACTGTATTTTCTATCCGATTTGCCTGAAATTGAAAATTTAGAGGTATTTTAGGACCATAAAGTGGTGTGTCGAAAATGGTCCGTACCGGTCCATGTTTTGGTATAGCCGCCATATAGACCGATCTCCTGATTTTTATTATTGGGCTTCTAGAAATTGTATTTATTACCCGATTTGCCTGAAATTGGAAATCTAGAGGTATTTTCGGACCACAAATAGGTGTGCCAAAATTGAGGTGTATCGGTCCATTGTTTGGTATAACCCCCATATAAACCGATCTCCCGATTTTACTTCTTGGGCGTCTAGAGACTTTATTTTCTAGCCGATTTGCTTAAAATTGAAAATCTAGAGGTATTTTAAGATCACAAATAGGTGTATCGCAAATGTTGCCTATCGGTCCATGTTTTATGTTCTAGAGGTATTTGAGGAACATTAAGAGGTGGTTAGTATTGGTCCATGTTTTGGTATAGCCCCCACATAGACCTAACTCCCGAATTTATTTCTAGGACTTCTGGAATCCGGCTGACCACAAATTAAGATTTATTATCAAGAAACCCGCTACGACTAAGAGTTTCCAAAGTAAACTATTATATTTGATTCATTGTGGTGGGTATTTAAGATTAGGCCCGGCCGAACTTACTGCTGGTATATACTTGTTTGTTTTATTTTTTATATGTATTGCAATTTTAAACTTACTTCTAACTATTGCCCTCTCAATGTGCAAAAAAAAATTAATGGTCAGAAAATTACAATCGAATTGAAAATAAATGGCATACAAATTTGCTCAAATCTTTACCAGGCATTGTATTCCTCAATCATTTGTTTTTCCACACAAATGCCCTACGATACCGTCCATTTATCTTTCAATTCCTAGGAAACAGTCGGTATCCTTGTAGGCGCCATTAAAACTAACATTACCGATTTGTCTTTGGCCTTTAACGGCGAGGTGCAAGTTCTGCTTTCCAAACAATTGACAAAGATAAAAGAAAGAAAAATTAACCTTCCTGTAAAAATTCTCCTCCGTACGTGTCTTTCAATGCTTTGAGTACATCAAAGCATTCTGTCAGGTTGGACATTCGATCGCTATTCCACAGATTTTCCTATTTTCAGCGCGACCACCAACAGAGATCATTGGCTAAAACAAAGAAATAACCATGGCCAAATTCAATTGTAAGCAAAAAAGACAAAAGACAAAAAACCCACAATAAAATGCAGTCATGTTAAAAACAAAGAAAACAACCATACACCAGGACGGACAGGACAGTAATCGGTGAAATGCCCACGCATTTGGTGTTGACGCAATGCAACGTGTCAAGTTAAGGTCAAGCGGTAACGACCACCAAATACAATGCGTCAACCAGTCATCGTCTCCGCCTTTGAAAACGATGCAAAAAGGGGACAGTACGGTTTCGAGCCTCAAGCAGTGCATTGGGCATAATATTTCATCTTGGCAATTTAACGCCTTTTTGCTACACCACCATGCCAATAGGCATTGCGTGCCTTCAACGGCCTATGTGGTTCGAGCAGCAGAGAGATCAAGGCAGTCGTTTAGTTGCTGAATTTGATCTTTGTGTAAATTGCAGCAAATGGAAAATGTTGAACACATGTCGAAGATGTTTTTGTTTTTCCAGTAAGCAATCGTTAATTCCATTAATCTGTGTTGTAATGTTTAAAATTAAATTTAAGGTTACTTCTATGTTTACGTTTGCACCCAACAAAAAATGGGTTTCTTATTGCACTACCAGTAATCAATATGTTACTACTCGGCATTACCAGAGCTTTAAAAAATGTTGGGTTACCACTCACAATAAATATCGGTTATCAGCGGCCCTGTATGAAACACATCATAAGTTCCAGGTTCAAGGAGTCCAGTTTCGAATCCCGGCACAATCATCCTTTCAAAATGATTGTGTTTAATATAATAGACATTTTTGTACATTGTTTTTGATACTATTGGTATAGACCCCCGCGATACATGTTCGTAAAAATGACAGTTTAACGTAAGACATAAGTCCAACTAGAAAAAGTTCGACCGAAAATGAGAAAGTTATAAGTAATTGAGTGAATAAATCCGAAGCCAAATCATATAAATTGTGGCACTCACTCACACAAAAATGCCACTCAGCCACATAGAAATGCAGTTTTGTGGGGGTGAGTGGCTTATTCCCTCAATGGCTTATAACTTTGTCATTTTTGGTCGATTTTCTTCTAGTTGGTCTTATTTCTTACGTTAAAGTATCATCTTTACGAACATGAACAGAAACCAGACGTTTTTATACCAACCACCATAGAATGGTGACGGGGGTATAATACGTTTGTCATTCGTTTGTAACACGTCGAAATATCGATTTCCGACTATATAAAGTATATATATTCTTGATCAGGGTGAAATTCTAAGACGATATGACCATGTCCGTCTGTCTGTCTGTTGTAATCACGCTACAGTCTTCAATAATGAAGCAATCGTGCTGAAATTTTGCACAAACTCGTATTTTGTCTGCAGGCAGGTCAAGTTCGAAGATGGGCTATATCGGTCAAGGTTTTGATATAGTCCCCATATAAACCGACCTCCAATTTGCCTGAAATTGAAAATCTAGAAGTATTTGAGGGCCATAAAGAGGTGTGCCAAAAATGGTGAGTATCGGTCCATGTTTTGGTATAGCCCCCATATAGACCGATCTCCCGATTTTACTTCTTGGGCTTATAGAAACCGTAGTTTTTTTCAATTTGCCTGAAATTGGAAATCTAGAGGTATTTCAGGACCATAAAGAGGTGTGTCAAAAATGGTGAGTATCGGTCCATGTTTTGGTATAGCCCCCATATAGACCGATCTCCCGATTTTACTTCTTGGGCTTATAGAAACCGTAGTTTTTTTCAATTTGCCTGAAATTGGAAATCTAGAGGTATTTCAGGACCATAAAGAGGTGTGTCAAAAATGGTGAGTATCGGTCCATGTTTTGGTATAGCCCCCATATAGACCGATCTCCCGATTTTACTTCTTGGGCTTATAGAAACCGTAGTTTTTATCCAATTTGTCTGAAAATCTAGAGGTATTTTCGGGCCATAAAGACGTGTGCCGAAAACGGTGAGTATCGGTCCGTATTTTAGTATAGCCCCCATAAGAACGATTTCCCGATTTAATTCCTTAGGTTTCTAGAAGCCGTTGTTTTTATCCGATTTGCCTGAAATTGTAAATATTCTGGTATTTAAGGCTCACAAAAGCGTGTATCGGATTAAGTTTTTATCGGTTCATTTGGTAATGCTTCCATATAAACCGATTTCACTTCTTGAGAGTATAGAAGGCACCCTGATCATGAAAATTGCTTGAAACTCAATGCAAAATTCCCGGATTTTATTTCTCGGGTGAAAATCTACAGATTTAAGATTTCAAATCAAGACGTTATTTATAATTTTGTTGCACACTTACAAGAGATGTTAATGATTCCTCTAAAACACAAACAAAAATGGTTCTTATAAATCCAGAATCTGATATAGTCTTCATAGGTAAAATCTTTAAATTTATCTTCGTGAAGTGTACTGGTTGAACTGCTCTGCTTGATCTGTCCTCAAACCCTCTGAAATTTCAAAGGAAACCCTAATATTTGATTCATGGTGGTGGGTATTTAAGATTCGGCCCGGCCGAATTTACTGCTGTATATACTTGTTCAATGTTAACATGGACCATTCTTGAAATTATGAAAGCAACAACTAAACAGGAATTTTTTTCAACTAGGATTTTTTTTATAAAACTATCATCTTTACGAACATGAAGAGAAATAAGACGTTTTTTCAATGGTTTATACTTTTCCGGCTGCATATAGCCACTGTAAAGCAAGATTTATTTTTTGATATATTTTTAACCACTTAACTTATCACAGATCCAATTGTACAGTTTGGTCATCACCTTAATACCTTGCATTCAAGATATGATTTGAAACAAGTATGTACGGCCGTAAGTTCGGCCGGGCCGAATCTTATGTACCCTCCACAATGGATTGCGTAGAAACTTCTACTAAAGACTGTCATCCACAATCGAATTACTTGGGTTGCGGTAACCATTAGCGTAGCTAGACAATTTTCCTAAGAGGGCTATAGCCCCTCTAGCTAAACATTGATATACTTTAGTTTTTAGTCTTCAATCCAATGTTTCAATAGCACAGTTAATTTAAAGATTATTTCTTTTTATCAAAATTGGTTTTATTTACTTTAAGGGGAATTTGCCTTACTTAAAAGAAATAGACTTTAAAGAAGGAGCGCATATTTCAAAGATTCATGTCCTAAATTTGAAGAAAACTATTCTTAAAGCACATATTATGAACTTTCGTTTAACTAAAATCTTTTATTTTAAAGAGATGTCCTAAACTTTAGGTTACAAAATCTTTCATTCTGGGTCGATATTTTTCCGTATAGATTGATTAAAATGATTCATCCCGATTAGTAACGGTCCACTGTATAAGTGTACAGAAAATAGATGCCAGTCACTTGAAAGGCCCGGCCGAACCTACCTACATACAGCTAGTACTTGTTTTTTATTGAAATTGCCTTCAATCAGGGAAAAATTAATATCAGTCACCGACGCCAATTAAAAACCTTAATTGTTCCAATCAAAACAAAAAATTAATAGAACGCTTATTTGGATATCTCAAGATTGCCCTCAAATGTAAGGTGATGTTGCCAATCATTTAACTCAACAATTCTGCAACTTTACTTATAAACACCAACCCCTTTATGAGTTATGCAACATGTTTATACCTTCAATTACTACGACACTTATCCAGCAACATGTATACATAAAGATATCGTCTTTTTTTAAATGGTTTGCAACGTTAGCAACACACCAACGTTTATGCGAGAGATAAAACAACACGTTTCCCGAAGTGTCTAAACGATGGGGATACGACAAACCGAAGAAGCCCCCAATACGAATGGGGCAACAAATCAATGATTGTAATAAACCACAACGGTGAGAAGACGTTATTAGTTTTAGTCGTGAAAATCAAAGTGCTTGAAACGGGCGAGGTGATTTCCTACGAATGAAAATAACGGTCGTCGACGTCGGTATATTGGTGCTATTACGTCGTGTTTTTATTGTTTTCATTGTATGGTGGTTTATACAAAAATCGAAGAGAAGCAGAAGAACAATATAAACAACAAACA
The DNA here is from genome assembly GCF_050003625.1 of Haematobia irritans. Lineage (NCBI taxonomy): Eukaryota > Metazoa > Arthropoda > Insecta > Diptera > Muscidae > Haematobia > Haematobia irritans. Next base: position 89,859,601 of record NC_134401.1, on the reverse strand, counting down.
AGCGAAGCAATGAAAACAAATGCATTTTGTTATTGTTTATGTATCGCATGTATGTTTGTGCAGTGTAAATAAAAACAAAATCGAAACGAAAAAGACCAACACCATAGGGTGGTGAATTTGGGTGGATAAATCTGTGAGCATTAGTGGCTATACTGTGTAATTGGGAGAGTGTAGTGATGCTGAGATAGTATCGCATATAGACGTCATAGTGTGATTTACCTAATTGTGCTTTTCCGGTATACAGTTACCTCAAAGCTTTTGGTCTTTGTTAAATGAAAAAAAAAAATATAAAAATATTAAATCCAATATCGATTAATTTCAAAGAGATAAAAAGTGGCGTGTATACATTTGCCGGTAAAATGTAAACAAACTGAAGAGAAATTATATTGCATGTGACGTCATTTAGTGAATCCTCATTCAACTCAAATGTTACACGATATTGAAATCGACAACTCACAGAAAATCTACTATCATTAGGAAATCTATTCCCGTAAGTGATACACAAAAATAAGTTTTTTTCCCCAAAGATTTTTTTTCTTCTGATGAACTTGTTATTTAACTTTTACTAATTGGATTATAATTTATTTGGAAAATATGACACATTTTATGCATCTGCCCGTTTGTTTTGATTTAGTGTTCCACTGACCACAACAATACATGAATTTGTCGGAATATGTTAATAGACATTAGTTGTGTTTTTTTTTTGTTTTGCCAAAACTAACATGCTCCTCTTGGAGGAGCAAATTCCATCCGATACGGCTAAAACTTGGTACGTGGTGTTAGTATGTAGCCTCGAAAAAAAAATTGGTTCATATCGGTCCCTAATTAGATATAGCCCCCCTATATACACCGATTTCCATATTTGGCTTGTGATGCCTCTGGAAAAAGTAAATTCCATCCGATCCGGTTTAAATTTGGTATGTGGTGTTAATATAGGGTCTTTAATAACCGCGCAAATTTTATCCATATCGGTCCATAGTTATATAAAGCCCCCATATAAACCGTTCCCAGATTTTATTTTCGGAGCCACTTGGAGGTGTTTTTCATGTGGCACCCACTTTCCACACTTTTCTTTCCCATAGCTTTTAAACGGTCATAAATGGTTTTGTTGTGCAACATTTGACATTGCTGCCATTTGCTTTTGATCAAAGACAATGTCTTTGCTTTTGACTCAAAGTACCATCCCCATTCAATTCGGCATGCTCAAATTTTTTTGGTGGTCTTCCACGTTCTTCATTTCTCACATCAAAATTAATATTTTTGAACCGTTGAATCCATCTTTATATCTTGTATACGTGGTAAAACTCAGAAAACTTTAGTTTATTGTATTTTTATACACACCACCATAGAATGGTGATGGAGGTATAAAAAGTTCGTCATTCTGTTTTCCAGGAGAAATTCTAAGACGATATAACCATGGCCGTCTGTCTGTTGTAATCACGCTATATTCTTCAATAATATCGTGCAGAAACTCGTGGACGGATGTCCAATATTTCAACAGCCGTTGCACTGATTTTGCCTCACTGTGGATGTGAATTATATATCATATCGGCCATATCGGTCCACATTTACGTATAGCCCCCATATAAAGGGACCCTCAGATTTGTTTTGTGGAGCCTCTAACAGAAGCATATTTCATCCGATCCGGCTGAAATTTGGTACACGGTGTTGGTATATGGTCTCTAACAACCATGCAAAAATTGGTCCACATCGGTCCATAATTATATATAGCCCCCATATAAACCGATCCCCAGATTTGGCTTGCGAAGCCTCAAAAAGAAGCAAATTTCATCCGATCTTGCTGAAATTTGGTACATGGCGTTGTTATATCGTCTCTAACAACCATGCAAAAATTGGTCCACGTTGGTCTATAATTATATATAGCCCCATATAAACCGATCCCCAGATTTGGCTTGCGGAGCCTCAAAGAGAAGCAAATTTCACCCGATCTGGCTGAAATTTGGTACACGGTGTTGGTATATGGTCTCTAAAAACCATGCAAAAATTGGTCCACATCGGTCCATAATTATATATAGCCCCCATATAAACCGTTCTCCAGATTTGACCTCCGGAGCGTCTTGGAGGAGAAAAATTCATCCGATCCGGTTCAAATGTGGAACGTGGTGTTAGTATATGACCGCTAACAACCATACCAAAATTGGTCCTTATAGGTCTATAGTTATATATAGCCGATCTCCAATAACACAAAAATTGGTCCATATCGGTTCATAATCATGGTTGCCACTCGAGCCAAAAATAATCTACCAAAATTTTATTTTTTATAGAAAATTTTGTCAAAACTTTATTTCTATTTACAATTTTGTTAAAATTTTATTTCTATAGAAAATTTTGTCAAAATTTTATTTCTATAGAAAATTTTGTCAAAATTTTATTTCTATAGAAAATTTTGTCAAAATTTTATTTCTATAGAAAATTTTGTTAAAATTTTATTTCTATAGAAAATTTTGTTAAAATTTTATTTCTGTAGACAATTTTGTCAAAATTTTATTTCTAAAGAAAATTTTGTCAAAATTTTATTTCTATTTACAATTTTGTCAAAATTTTATTTCTATAGAAAATTTTGTTAAAATTTTATTTCTGTAGAAAATGTTTGTTAAAATTGTATTTCTATAGAAAATTATGTCAAAATTTTATTTCTATAGAAAATTTTGTCAAAATGTTATTTCTATAGAAAATTTTGTCAAAATTTTATTTCTATAGAAAATTTTGTCAAAATTTTATTTCTATAGAAAATTTTGTTAAAATTTTATTTCTATAGAAAATTTTGTTAAAATTTTATTTCTGTAGACAATTTTGTCAAAATTTTATTTCTATAGAAAATTTTGTCAAAATTTTATTTCTATAGAAAATTTTGTCAAAATTTTATGTCTATAGAAAATTTTGTCAAACTGAATTATATACGTATTTGATCGATCTTTTTTGATTTAATATATACCACGTATGGATTTACATACAATTTAGAAGATGGCGGTAGGAGGTTTTAAGATACCTTGCCATCAGCAAGCGTTACCGCAACTTAAGTAATTCGATTGTGGATGGCAGTGTTTAGAAGATGTTTCTACGCAATCCATGGTGGAGGGTACATAAGCTTCAGCCTGGCCGAACTTACGGCCGTATATACTTGTTTTTGCTGGGAAGACACTGCTGGTTTGGCGACGCTTTTTGCTGGTGACTTAAGGAGAACTTCCAATTTCGATATTTTAAAATGACACTTTTTTGCCAGTTTAGAAATTTGAAATTAGCTGGTTGCATCAGCCACGGGATATTTTCGAATTTCAAGTTATTTGCTTGCCGATAACAAAGCGGTATCGATGAATTGGACTGAAATAGGTGGTTCACAAAGTTTGTGTTACAAACACTCTATTGTGCTCTCTATCTCTCCAACTCTATCGCCAATAATGCTCTTTTAAATAAACTCACAAACAAATGATTAGGAAGTATGATTTAGGAATAACTTCCAATTATTTTGCTTGGTTGTTAATACATGTCCAGTTTAGAGCTGTGCACGTGACACGAAATTGTCGTGACTCATGAAAATTTTCGTGATTCGTGCGTCACGTTCATGACAACAGCGTGAGTGTGCGTGAGCGTGCATGAGCGTGCGTGAGCGTGATTAACAAACCAAAATGTCGTGCGTGAGTCACGAAAATAATATCTTCGTGAGTGTGCCTGAGTAACGAATTACACTCACGAAAATATTCCTGCCCACCAACATAAAACGCTTAAGAGTTCAATTCAATTACAATTTTAGTGACATCTCAGGTGTTTTTTTTTTCGAGAGTGTTATTAAGAGTTTAATAACACTCTCGATTTTAATAATGTTCATGTTTTCACTTCGGTTAGGTAAATTAATCATTATTTGTGAGTCATGATATTTTGAGTATAAATTTCCTTTTCGTGAGTGTGCGTGAGTCCTACCAAAAAATATCGTGCGTGAGTATGATTTTTCAGTCGTGAGTGTCCGTGAGCGTGAGTAAACTATTACTCCCGTGCACACCTCTAATCCAGTTCCAAACACTAATGATTTGGATATTGATTCAGAGTCAAAGAAGCGGAGAATTGAAGTAAGGACAAATTTAAGACACAATTATTTTTATACCCACCACCATAGAATGGTGATGGGGGTATAATAAGTTTGTCATTCCGTTTGTAAAACATCGAAATATCGATTTCCGACTATATAAAGTATATATATATATATATATATATATATATATATATATATATATATATATATATATATATATATATATATATATATATATATATATATATATATATATATATATATATATATATATATATATATATATATATATATATATATATATATATATATATATATATATATATATATATATATATATATATATATATATATATATATTCTTGATCCGGGAGAAATTGTAAGACTATATAACCATGCCAGTCTGTCCCTCTGTCTGCCTGTTGTAATCACGCTACAGTCTTCAATAATGATCGTGTTGAAATTTTGTCTGCAGGCAGGTCAAGTTCGAAGATTGTCTATATCGGTGTAGGTTTTGATATAGTCCCCATATAAACCGACCTCCCGATTTGAGGTCTTGGATTTATATAAACCGTAGTTTTTATCCAATTTGCCTGTAATTGGAAATCTAGAGTTATTTTGGCGCCGTAAAGATGTGTGCCGAAAATGGTGAGTATCGGTCCATGTTTTGATATAGCCCCCATATAAACCGATCTCCCGATTTTACTTCTTGGCATCTACAATCTGTAGTTATTATTCAATCTGCCTGAAATTGGAAATCTAGTGGTATTTTTGGACCATAAAGAGGTGTGCCGAAAATGGTGATTATCGGTCCATGTTTTGGTATAGACCCCATATAGACCTGTCTTTCGATATTATTTCTTGAGCTTCTAGAAACCATAGTTTATATCCAATTTGCCTGAAAATCTGGAGTTTTTAGGACTATAAATAGGTGTGCTGCATATATTGTGCATCGGTACACGTTTTGATATAGCCCCCGGCCTTCCGATATGGGGTCTGGAATCTGTAACCGCCGATATAGAAGGCGCACTGATCATGAAAACTGAATGTAACATTTCAGGTAAAATGTTTAAATTTATCTTCGGGAAACGTACTGGTTGAACTAATCTGGTTGGGAGAGTATTTGCCATAAAATCCCCTATTTTTAAACGCTTTTTTGCTTTTTACTCAAGATGCAAACAGTCAACAAATTTGAAAACGATTTCATTAATTTTGAAGAATTTTTCAGAATTATTAAAGCCAAGTTGACCTTAGTCAAACAAAATTTTCTTTCATTTTAGGATACTTACTTTTAGGTCGAATCACTTAACTATAAGGAGAGAAAACCACCTCATTCATTTATCGACTTTTGGACAAGGAAAAAAATCGGATTCGTATTTTAAAGACATGAAATTTTTGGCCTCACGACAATATTTTTTCAGAGTACATTTGCGGTTCAACTCTTGTTAATTTAGTCTATTTGTTTTGTCATCCCACTGTCTATATAGCCATTTTAAGGGACATGTTATTAAATTAATTATAAATACACTGGCACACATGCGCAAAAATTTTACGACTGTGAAATGATGTTTTAAATTTACGATTATTGTTTTTATTTTTCTTTAACTTTAAAAAATGGTTTTTTGTCGCGTCAACTTAAAGTTCGTATTTCTTCAAGGACAATAGCTTTCCTGCATTTTGAGAAATATATGGTCAGCATATATATCAGTAATGCCATCGTTACGACATTGGGCAATTACATTTTATTATTTAAACGCCTGTCTACTTACTTAAAAACCTTCGTATTTGTAAGAAGAATGTATTTTTCTCCAAAATAGGCCATATAACATTGGTGCAATAATCTTGAGATCGAACTACACAAATTCTTAATAATATATTAATAATAATATATTTATCCATTTGCAGCGATTACTATCATTCGGGATAAATCTTCATTATGGATATTTTTCTTCAATGTAAAGCAGTCATTCATCAACGCCTTTTCAAAAACGCCCACCAACAACCCAGTTTCTCTTGTTCTTGTCAAAAAGACAGGTAAAATAGTTCCAACTACGCTGAACGCATTGCATTAGCCATTTGTCTTAGACATGATCAAATGGGAGGATAGGTAGTAACATTCTCACTTTTGTCCGTACACTCAAAACAAAAATTTACTTAAACCAAGGATTTCTAACTTCCCTTAAGGATTTTGATATTGATTCCGATATCATATCGGTTCAAATTGTTTATAAACGACTCTTTATAAATGGTTCAAGAGCCAAAGACGCTTTTATAGATATTTAAGGAAGCCACGGTGGAGCAATGGTTAGCATGGACGCTTTGCACACACAGGACCAGGGGTTCCAACCGAGTTTCGACCACCAAAAAGTTTTTTAGCGATGGATTATCCCCTTTCAGTGAAATTTCCGAGTGTTTCAAAGCTTCTCTAAGTGGTTTCACCGCAATGTGGAACGCCGTTCGGTGTATAGGTGTAGTCGCAGCCCGATATTCCAGGCTCAATTGACTATTCAGTCCATTGTGATACCACAGTGGTGCCCGATTCTATGTTAAGCTCAATGATAAGGGACCTCCTTTTAAAAGCTGAGTCCGAACGGCGTTCCACATTGCAATGAATCCACTTAGATAAGCTTTGAAACCCTCAGAAATGCCACCAGCATTGCTGAGGTGGGATAATCCACCGCTGAAAAACTTTTCGGTGTTCGGTCGAAGTAGGAATCGAACCCACGACCTTGCGTATGCAACGCGGGCATGCTAACCATTGCACCACGGTAGCTCCCGATTTTACTTCTTGGGCTTATAGAAACCGTAGTTTTTATCCAAATCGCCTGAAATTGGAAATCTAGAGGTATTTTAGAACCATAAAGAGGTGTGCCAAAAATGGTGAGTATCGGTCCATGTTTTGGTATAGCCCCCATCTCCTGATTTTACTTCTTGGGGTTTTAGAATCTGTAGTTTTTAACCAATATACCTCAAATTGAAAATCTATAGGTATTATAGGACCACAAATACATGTACCGTGTATTGGTCCATGTTTTGGTATATCCCCCATATAGACCCGTCTCCCGAGTTTCTTCTTGTGCTTATAGTTTTTATCAAATTTGCATGAAATTTGAAAGGTGCTGCGAATAAAATGTCAGTTAAAAATACAAATTATAACAAAACTGTCATTGCATAAAATGATAAAACAAATATTGAACTAATATAAACGATTATGCACTCTAAATTTTAGAATTCACAAAATTTACACAAGGCTGAGGACAAATTTCTTTATAGTAAAGAATTTTAAATTTAAACAAAGTTCATAATCTTTGCCTTAAGAATTGTTTTCTTTAAATTCAGCGCAAGAATATTTGAAATTTGCGTCCCTCCATTAAAGTCGTATGTCATTGAAATAATGCAAATTTTAAAGAATTAATCTTTAACTGAGATATTGAAACTTTTTATTAAAAATAAAAATATTCAGAAATTGACTAATATTTATTTTAAGGATTTTGCATTTAAAGTTTTTTTTTTATTTAATTAACCCCCATTTTCATGAAGCTCTGTTAGTGCTACGTTAGCTAACGAATTTTTATACCGAACTATTGACATATCTGTCATCTTGTATATATATTCCATATGCCCATTAGGAGCTTAGCTGCTGAAAATTTTTCACTTAAAGTTAACTAGAGTTTCTCTCTAGTTAACTCTTTCTGTTAACCGGCAGTAAAAGCCTGAAAGAGCTACATGCAAATGCTAGAGATGGTCTGTATCAAACTTTTTTAGGTTTGCGACTGTCGCAAAGTTGTAAACGTCGTAAACGTCACATACGCGTCGTAAATGTAGAAAAAGTAACAAAAGTCGCAAACTCAAAATACTTTAGTTCCGTCAGCTAGGCAGCGAATTCTATGATATCCAAGACGATGGTATGTGCGAAGAAGTTTCAATTCTTAGTAATGTCCACAATTTTCGGTTTTAGTCCCCACATTTTCCCTATTGCATTTTGCAAGAGTACCGTGGATTTTCTCAACCTTTCTTAGCTTTAAGTTCAGTCTCCTGTCCAATATAACCCCAAGGCATTTTGCACACTCACCAACGGGAATTTCGATACCACCTAAGAAAATAGGCTTGACCATGGGAAAACTTTCACAAATTTCTGCAGAAACTCACAGAGAATGCTGTCAAACTAAATTAAAAAATGTTCAGGATTTCTTCTATTCAAAATTAGGTTTTATACAGTAGGTTTACGACTTTTACGACATACGTATTATACCGTCGCAAATGTATGTCGCAAAAGACACAGTTTGTGACAGGCCAACCCTGGCAAATGCCCGTAAGAAAATATTTTTAACTTTGAAGTGTCTGTTATTATAACCTCCCCCCTAGGATGGGGGGTATATTAACTTTGTCATTCCGTTTGTAACACATCGAAATATTGCTCTAAGACCCCATAAAGTATATATATTCTGGGTCGTGGTGAAATTCTGAGTCGATCTAAGCATGTCCGTCCGTCTGTTTAAATCACGCTAACTTCCGAACGAAACAAGCTATCGACTTGAAACTTGGCATAAGTAGATGTTATTGAGGTTGTTATTGAGTTGTTAGGTAGGTCGGATGGTATGATGGCAAATGGGCCATATCGAACCACTTTTACGTATTGCCCCCATATAAACGGACCCAAAAATTTGGCTTGCGGAGCCTCTAAAAGAAGCATATTTCATCCGATCTGGCTGAAATTTTGTACATCGTGTAAGTATATGGTCTCTAACAACCATGCAAAAATTGGTCTACGTCGGTCCATAATTATATATAGCCGCCATATAAACCGATCCCCATATTTGACCTCCGGAGCCTTTTGGAGGAGCAAACTGCATCCGATCTGGTTGAAATTTTGTACTTCGTGTTAGTATACGGTCTCTAACAACCATGCAAAAAGTGGTCCATATCGGTCAATAATTATATATAGCCGCCATATAAACCGATCCCCAGGTATGACCTCCGGAGCTTCTTGGAGGAGCAAAATTCATCCGATCCGGTTGAAATTTGATATGTGGTGTTAGTATATGGTCTTTAACAACCATGCAAACATTAGTCCATATCGGTTGATAATTATATATAGCCCCCATATAAACCGATCCCCAGATTTGACCTCCGGAGTATCTTGAAGGAGCAAAATTCACCCGATCCGGTTGAAATTTGATGCGTAGTGTTAGTATTTTGTCTCTAACAACCATGCAAACATTGGTCCATATCGGTTGATAATTATATATATCCCCCATATAATCCGATCCCCAGATATGACCTCCGGAGCCTCTTGGAGGAGCAAAATTCATCCACTCCGGTTGAAATTTGGTACGTAGTGTTGGTATATGGTCTCTAACAACAATGCAAAAATTTGTCAATATCGGTTCATAATTATATAGAGCCCCCATATAATCCGATACCCAGATTTGACTTCCGGAGCCTCTTGGAGGAGCAAAATTCATCCAATCCGGTTAAAATTTGGTACATGGTGTTAGTATATGGTCTCTAACAACCATGCAAAAATTGGTCTACGTCGGTCCATAATTATATATAGCCCCCAGATTTGACCTCCGGAGTATCTTGAAGAAGCAAAATGCATACGTGGTGTTATTATACATCTCTAACAACCATGCAAAAATTGGTCCATATCGGTTCATAATTATATAGCCCCCATATAATCCGATCCCCAGATATGACCTCCGAAGTATCTTGAACGAGCAAAATTCACCCGAGCCGGTTGAAATTTGGTACGTAGTGTTAGAATATGGTCCCTAACAACCGTTCAAAAATTGGTCCATATCGGTCCATAATTATATATAGCCGCCATATAAACCGTTCCCCAGATTTGACCTCTGGAGCCTCTTGGATGAGCAAAATTCATCCGATCCGGTTGAAATTTGGAACGCGGTGTTTGTATATGGCCGCGGTATTGGTCCATATCGGTCTATAGTTATATATAGCCGATTACCAATCATACAAAAATTGGTCCATATCGGTTCATAATCATGGTTGCCATTCGAGCCAAATATAATCTACCAAAATTTTCTGGTTCTGTCTACCAAAATGTTATGGTTCTGTTCTTTTCCTCTGTTGGTTAAGCTACTCTTGTAGTTTAGTCAACACAATCGTTTTTAAACTGAGATCAAAACACCAAATATGATTGAAGTACAAACCAACAATAACAAAACAAAATTTTATTTCTTTTGAAAATTTTGTCAAAATTTTATTTCGTTTGAAAATTTTGTCAAAATTTTATTTCTATAAAAATTTTTTTCAAGATTTTATTTCTATAGATTGTGGATGACAGTCTTTAGTAGAAGTTTCTACGCAATCCATGGCGGAGGGTACATAAGATTCGGACCTACGGCCGTATAGACTTGTTTAATTTAAAATATCCGTTCTAACTTGAATTTCTAAATTAGCATTTATGTGTTAGTAAAGTAGCTTCCATATTTTTTGGAATGTATTTTGTTTGATTAAAATCCATTTGGATAGAACAAAAAGAGCATGGAAGGCTTTGCACGCCGTGCAAATATTTTTCGCATCACTCAACGTTCACCATTGACCTTGACAATGACTAGAGGTTCATTTCCCCTTTGGGACGAGTACATATGCAGCATATTCTATAACTGTGGGAGTAGACACACTTCGAATAGTCTGATAGAGAAAATGATTGAACTCAATTGAGTGAGGCCACTTATTTGGCCACATTGTATAACCCCACACTCTATGCTATCACTATTAACGTGGTCAAGATGCCCAGTGTTGGCGTTTTATTTATTTCGCGCCAGCACTCAATGTAAATGAGTTTGCTTGTTTTTTCATTCCATCTTCCTCTTTTCCGTTCGAAATGGAAATTAAATTTGTTTTTCCTGTAGCACTTTTTAAACAAACCAGATAGAAAAGTGCTGAATTATTGCTTAATTTATTGACGTGTGTTCTTCAACAATAACAATTTGCAAACATTTTTGAATGTCGGTGGACTATTTACAACAAAGACCAAGTTAAGGCCTGAATCTATAGCCCATTCGTTTGTTTATCTTAAAAATGTTTAAAACCAACTTAAGTTGGAGCACAAATTCAACATTAGGACTATCAATAATTCGAATGGAAAATCGATTTCAATAAAGCAAAAAAGTATCACATTTTAATAGGATCCACAATTGAGGCTAACAATAACAAGATTAGAAATTATACCCGTTACCATACACTCAAAAAATATGTTATTTGTAATCAAAGGTTTTGACATTCACTTAAGGATTTTGGTATTGATTTCGAGCCAAAGCACTATAGGTAATTTGATCCATTTTTGTGACAAAAAATAATTGTTTGCACTATTAAGTAATAATATTTTGTTCTGGTACAATTTGATAAAAATAACCTTAAATTATATGACTGTATACTAGATTTTTCTAACAACCGCGTAACACGTGCTTAATACCTCTTCAAAGTTGTTGTTCACGATCAAGGGCTATATCGACTCAGGAGGTGATTTTGAGTCGATGAGTACATATTTCATGGAGTCTAAAATCAATATTGCTGGTAGATCAAAGTTATTATACCCTGACCACTATGTGGTTTCTTTATTAGACATAATTTAGTTTTTGTTTTCACTTGTTAATGAAAATGTCAGAGTTTGAAGGAAGAAATTGGAATTGCATAAATTTTTGCATAACTCCACCTTTCCACCTTTGTTAGTTATTTTAACTAAAGTACACAAAAAATGATTAAAGTCAAGGAAATTTTCTCAGAACCTAATAAATCTATGAAATAAAATAAAATTTGTTTTTAATTACTTCAAATCCAGAGGACAATATTCACATCGGAACCAAAGTACATCTATCAAAAACTCAATTTCACTCGGTCGAATCGACTCAATTGCCTCATCCCATATAGGACACGTTATCTGGTATCGGACAGGCAATTCTTAATATAAACTACGCGATTGTGGAACAATCTAACGTCTCAACTAAGAAACACAAGTAATTACAATCAATTTAAAATTAAACTGCAAAATCACATTACTTTGATTAATTAATAAAAATGTTTTAAATTAAATATTTAACTAATTTTGTTTTTTGCTCGCTGTCTTATTTATTTGTATCATTATTATTAATTATAATTATTATTTATTTATCTATCTATGTTTTGTATTATGTATACTTTTTGTTAAATTTCTACATCGCTGTTGACTATTACTAATTTTAATTCAATTTTTTAATAATTTGTAATTCATTGTCATCATACCATACATTTATTTATTTATTTTTATACCCTCCACCATAGGATGGGGGTATATTAACTTTGTCATTAGGTTTGTAACACATCGAAATATTGCTCTAAGACCCCATAAAGTATATATATTCTGGGTCGTGGTAAAATTCTGAGTTGATCTGAGCATGTCCGTCCATCCGTCCGTCTGTTGAAATCACGCTAATTTCCGAACGAAACAAGCTATCGGCTTGAAACTTGGCGCAAGTAGTTGTTATTGATGTTGGTCGGATGGTATTGCAAATGGACCATATCGATCCACTTTTACGTATAGCCCTCATATAAACGGACCCCCAAATTTGGCTTGCAGACCCTCTAAGAGAAGCAAATTTCTATTTTCTAACAACTATGCAAAAATTGGTCCACATCGGTCAATAATTATATATAGCCCCCATATAAACGGACCCCCAAATTTGGCTTGCAGACCCTCTAAGAGAAGCAAATTTCATCCGATCCGGCTGAAATTTGGTACATGGTGTAAGTATACGGTCTCTAATTGCCATGCAAAAATTGGTCGAAATCAGTCCATAATTATATATAGCCCCCATATTAACCGATCCCCAGATTTGACCTCCGGAGCCCTTTTGAAGAGCAAACTTCATCCGATTCGGTTGAAATTTGGTACGTGATGTTAGTATATGGTATCCAACAACCATGCAGGAATTGGTTCATATCAGTCCATAATTATATATAGCACCCATATAAACCGTTCCCCAGATTTGACCTCCGGTGCCTTTTGGAGAAGCAAAATTCATCCGATCTGGTTGAAATTTTGTACGTGGTGGTAGTATATGATATTTAACAACCATGCCGAAAGTGGTCCATATCAGTCCATAATCATATATAGCCCCCATATAAACCGATCCCGAGATTTGGTTTTGGAGCCTCTTGGAGGAGCAAATTTCGCCCGATTTACACCCATATCAGTGTTGCCAGGTGATTTTTGATTCTTCACCCAAAATCTTAAGAAAAAAACCCCTAAATTGGTCTAGACTCTATTCAAAAACCCCCAATAAATTTAAGAATGTAAATAGTTCAAAAAGATGTCCCAAATTTCGTTAAAAAAATCCTGCAGTGATAAACTTTACAAATTAAATTTAACACAAATATATATATACTGAAAGATTTTTTTCTGAGGAACAATATTTCTTATGAAGTAAATAAAAATCATTAGATAACATCATTATACCACTTTTCACAAATTCGGATTTATTTGTCTAAAATTTCGTTCCTTAGGAAAGTAATTTTTCTATGGGTATAATAATACAAAATGTATATCAATATAAAAAGCAGACACAACAATATAATGCAATGTATAAATCTTTCAAATCAAATTAATTAAAGCAACGGCAAAGACAGAATTAGTCATGTACTGCAACGATCGCAAAACTCCCACGGTTAGGCCTATTTCCTTAGGGGGTATTGAAATTCCCTTTGGTGAATGTGCAAAATACCTTGGCGTTATTTTGGACAGGAAGCTGAACTTTAAGCTTAATATTGAAGAAAGGGCGAGAAAGGCAACTGTAGCTTTGTACTCGTGCAAAAAGGCAATAGGAAAAAAGTGGGGACTGAAACCAAAAATTGTGCATTGGCTATACACGGCAGTGGTTAGACCTATAATGCTATATGGTGTTGTAGTCTGGTGGCCGGCACTTCAGAAACCGACTTGTTTAGATAAAGTTCAGCGTATGGCGTGTTTGTGTATTTCAGGCGCATTCAGCAAGACAGGAGCAAATTCCCTTAATGTCGTGCTGCATCTATTGCCTTTAGACATTTTGGCCAAACAGTCAGCTGCAACAACGGCTGTGCGGTTGCGCGAACTATCGCTGTGGTCGGAAAAAGGTTACGGTCACAGTTCTGTCCTCAAAATAATGCCAGATGTGCCTAACGTAGTGGATTACACTTTGGCGAGTCCACTTTTCGACAAGAAGTTTGAGACTCTAATCCCCAACAGTGAGGCGTGGTGCACACAGACCCCGGGGAATAAAGAATATATAGATTTCTACACTGATGGCTCCAAATTGGATGGACAAGTGGGGTTCGGAGTATATTCTAATGATCTGGAACTTCGAATAGCGAAAAGATTACCTAATCACTGTAGTGTTTTTCAGGCTGAAATATTAGCAATAAGAGAGGTGGCGAAATGGCTGAGAAGTAATGTTCCAAAAAATGTGGGCATTAATATATACTCAGACAGTCAACCTGCAATAAAATCCTTGGACTCTGTGTTCCTCAACTCGAAAACGGCCATCGACTGCCGCAAATCTCTCAATGAGATGGCTGAGCAGTACAATATTCACCTAATATGGGTGCCTGGCCATAGGAACATACCGGGGAACTGCGAAGCGGATGAGTTGGCAAGGCTAGGGACTACCTTACATATTCCAGGGGAACTAGAATTTGTTGGTATGCCCCTAGCTACCTGCAAGCTCATGCTACGTGAGAAGGCTGTTATGATGGCAAATGTTCGATGGGAGAATTGCAAGGGTTGTAACGACACCAAGCAAATATGGCCCCATTTCAACTTAAACCGCACACTAGATATACTAATGTTCTCGAGACGTCAGATATCACTCCTGATATCTGCTATAACGGGTCGCTGCCTGATAGGCGATTTTGCAAAAACTATTGGCGCGAAGTATAATGACTATTGTATGAGCTGTCATGATGCGGAGGAAAAAGAATCAATTAAACACCTCTTGTGTGAGTGTCCTGCATTTTGTGTAAAGCGCAAGCAACTTTTAGGAGCATATAGCTTCAGATTACTGGCGGATCTGGAAAACGTTAACTTAAGCAGTCTGCTACTGTTTTTGGAACAATCTGGTTGGTTCAACAAAGAAAAATAATCAAGAAGGTTCAGCGGTTAAAACTAGAAGTGCCCATATGTAATAAGTACTTTTAGTTAATGTGGTATCACAATGGACTGAATAGTCTAAGTGAGCCTGAATCTTAATCGGGCTGCCACTTTAACCTAACCTAACCTAACGGCTTACTTTAATTTTTGTTTATTTTTTATTCTTTAATAATAGGAATAAAAAATAAACAAAAATTAAAGTTCAGTGAATATATATATATATATATATATATATATATATATATATATATATATATATATATATATATATATATATATATATATATATATATATATATATATATATATATATATATATATATATATATATATATATATATATATATATATATATATATATATATATATATATATATATATATATATATATATATATATATTATTCGCCAAATTGTACAAATACACAATGGAATGAATACTCTAACCTAACCTTAACCTTAACCTATGTTTATTGCGAAATAATATTTTTTATTGTTTATGAAATATTTCACAGCCCAAAAAAATTTTTCTATGTCCATATATGTTTCAAAAATTTTATGAACTAAACGTGGGTATACATTTCAATGACCACACAAATTGGTTCAATGCTAACCAAAGCAGAAGAAATTGTCATATACATCTCAAATATAGTAAGAATTAAGTACTGGTAGTGATTTAGCCCCAATGATCCTTTCTTTAATTTTAGTTAATTTTTGCTTATATGAGCAGGAAGAATTTCATAAATGTTATTTAAAAATACACAAATGTAAGTAAATTTCCGTTATTTTATTAAAACGGTATGAAAATCTACAAAAATCGAAAACAATTTAGTTGAATTTTCAAACGATGTAGTTAATTTTACCCATAAAGTAAAGTAGTAGTACTGTTTTCTGTATGATTCGTTAACTCAGAGTAAATAATACAATTATGCCCAAACTTCATAACGTTTATCCACATAGTGGGGAGCCTAAGTGCTCATAAGAACAAAGCTTCATTTGCACATTTATTTTTTATTTTCAATATCAAAACTTAGAACCAACTATTTGTATTATTAACCTCATGTTATCATTCGAGTTAATATTATCAGTGGAATAACGTTGTTCCTATCTCCTGCTATCTTAATCTATATGAACAAAAACTACTGATTGAAATTTATGGCATGTCATGTACAGATTTTTTTTTCGATTTTTTGTTATAAACAAATTTCTTTCTTTTACAAATAAATTGGCTATTGGCCAAAATTATGGACTCAAATTTGCTATGATCATTACGCAAAAATCAATAAAGATATGAAACAAAATGATTTTTCAAAAATATTTGCTACATTATTGGCATATTTTTCAATTATCTGTACATGTGGAATCGTAAATTTGGTAAACAAAAATGTAAGAAAATAATGTTATTTTTCAAATGACCTTGAGGAGGGGTTTTAAAATATCCAGAAAATATTCATTATCTGTGCTGTAGTTTATCGAATACTAAAATGAAAATGAAAATATCAAGCTAGGAAATTCGAATAAAAAGGCGTGTCGTTGTGATTCAAAACGGAAATGATAGGGACTAATTCTGTACCGACCATGGGGTCGATCCATTTACCCTAAGGTAATTATGAAGCGATTGTTTTTTTGCATGATTGTTAGAAATCATATACTGACAATGCATACAAAATTTCAATCGGATTGGATAAAACTCCTCCAAGAGGATCCGGAAATCCAATCTGGGAGGCTATACCTTAAAGAGGTCCGATTCAATAAAAATTAAAAAAAAATTAAGAATAATATACAAATAATTTGAATTTAAAATTAATTCAATTCGTCAAAAATTAGAACCCTCAGTCAAACGGATGGCTGGTACTAGTAAATATATTCATTTTTATACCCACCACCATAGAATGGTGACGGGGGTATAATAAGTTTATCATTCCGTTTGCAACACATCGAAATATCGCTCTTCGACTATATAAATTATATATATTTTTGATAAGGGAGAAATTCTAAAACGATATAGCCATGTCCGCCTGTCCGTCTGTCTGTCTGTTGTAATCACGCTACAGTCTTCAGTAATAAAGCAATCGTGATGAAATTTCGCACAAACTCGTCTTTTGTTCGAAGATGAGCTATATCGGTCCAAGTTTTGATATAGTCCCTATATAAACCGACCTCCCGATTTGGGGTCTTGGGCTTATAAAAACCTTAGTTTCTATCCAATTTGCCTGAAATTGGAAATCTAGAGGTATTTTAGCACCATAAAGAGGTGTGCCAAAAATGGTGAGTATCGGTCCATGTTTTGGTATAGCCCCCATATAGACCGATCTCCCGATTATATTTCTAGGGCTTCTAGAATCGATAGTTTCTATCCAAATTGGAAATCTAGAGGTATTTTAGCACCATAAAGAGGTGTGCCAAAAATGGTGAGTATCAGTCCATGTTTTGTTGTGACTATCGGTTGATGTTTAGGTATAGCCCCCATATAGACCGATTTTACTTCTTGGGCTTCTAGAATCCGTAGTTATTATCCACTTTGGTTGAAATTTGAAATCTAGAGGTATTTTAGGACCATAAAGAAGTGTGCTAAAAATGGTGAGTATCGGTCCAGGTTTTGGTATATCCCCCATATAGACCGATCTCCCGATTTGGGGTCTTGGGCTTATAGAATCCGTAGTTTTTATCCAATTTGCCTGAAATTGGAAATCTAGAGGTATTTTAGAACAATAAAGACTGTGCCGAAAATGGTGACCATGTTTTTATATAGCCTCCATATAGACCGATCTCCAGTTTTTATTCTTGGGCTTATAGAAACCGTAGTTTTTATCCAACTTACCTCAAATTGGAAATCTAGAGGTATTTTAGGACCATAAAAAGGTATGCCGAAAATGGTGAGTATAGGTCCATGTTTTGATATAGCCATCAGATAGACCGATCTCCCGATATTACTTTTTGGGCTTCTAGAAACCGTAATTGTTGTCCACTTTGCCTGAAATCGAAAATCTGGAGGTTTTTAGGAATGCAAATAGGTGTGCAAGAAATGATTTTATTTTTTAGGCTTCTAGAATCCGTAGTTTTTATCCAATTTGCCTGAAATGAGAAATCTACAGATATTTTAAGACCTTAACCAATACAAAAATGGCGTGTATTGGTCCATGTTTTGGTTTATCTCCCAAATAGACCGATCTCCCGATTTTACTTCTTGGGCTTTTAGAAACCATAATTTTTATCAAATTTCCATGAAATTTTAAATCTAGAAGTATTTTAGGAACATAAAGAGGTGTGCCGAAAATGGTGAATATCGATCCATGTGCACTGATAATGAAAATTGCTTGAAACTGAATTATAGTTTCCAGATTTTACTTCCGGTAATCATTTAAATAATGGGGGCAAAAATCTACAGATGTTAGATTTTAAATCAAGGCGTTATTTCATTTTCATTTCATTTTCTTGCACACGATGTTTATGATTCCTCTAAAACTCAAACAAATATGGGTCTTATAAATCCAGAATCTGATTTAGTCTTCATAGGTAAAATCTTTGAGTTTATCTTCGGGATGTGTACTGGTTGAACTGATCTGCTTGTCACCAAATCCCCCTGAAATCTTCACAGGAAACTATGATATTTGATTCATGTTGGTGGGTATTTAAGATTCGGCCCGGCCGAACTTACTGCTTTATTACTTGTTTTAATATATTTTGGATATGTACACCTTTACTTATCATGTGTTGGAAGCTTTTGCGGTTCCAATAACTCTTTCTTGTGTATGAGTTAATTCTAGGGCTACCATGACACCACACAAGAAATTTAAAACCAAATTAATTGCAATTTAATAGCAAAACTTATGTTCTGAAAACCGTGAAATACATAGTGCAAAGCTGAAACAAATCATTTTTTTTGTTATTTTGGAATGCCAACAAATTTCCTGTTTGGTTTTTAGTTAGGCCCGTAACATATGTCAACGTATCCGCTTGTCATTTTTTGTTCGTAAACACTCTGGGAGTGTTGTAGCGGTATGTAGGAGGATAGTGTGTTAATGGTCGAATTTCGATCATGGATATCTGAGTTTGTGCAAAATATTTAACACCAAGAGGAAATGAAGATGAAGACCTAACGCCTAAAAATTACATAAGCATTCTATAAAACGACGTAGCACAGTGCTTCGATTTCATATAACGAATGCACAAAAATAGAAGGAGGAATCGCAGGAAAGCAAACTTTCAAGGGCCTTGTTGACGGTCAAAGACAAATGCAAAGTTTGAATCCGATTTGAACACTCTCCTCCACCCACACTAAGGTATCACAAATATCTGATGACATCAAAGGGTGAGATAACACAAATAGCAAAATGTCCGTCATTTTGGGAACGGTTATAGATCACTCTTTGAAATTTTGTATGGCTAGAGCCGAAATAATGATCAAGTTGTGAGACAAATTTTGAGACACTAGGTGGACCGGAACTCTATACTCAAAAAAAAAAAAAATAAGTTTACTTAGATCTAAAGATTTTGACCTTCCCTTAAGGATTTTGGTATGGATTCCAAGCCAAAGACGTGGCTTCTTTAAAATAAAAAAATATTTTTTAGTGATCTATCTGGCTTTAAATCTAGGACCAAAAAAATTTAAATTTCAGTCTTCTTTTTAAATGTCAGTTTAAAAATCCAAATCGTATACTTCAAAGTAAAAAATATTTTCTTACTTCCAATAAAACTTTAAACCAAATATGCTAAATTTTCAAAATAAGACATAGCCTATAATTTATTCATTTTTTATTTTAAATCAAAATCTAAATTTATGGACAATTTCTTTAAATCACAAATGTGTTTCTTTACTTTAAGGAAAATTTGCCTTAGTTCAAAGACATACGGCTCTTATAAAATAATTTTTTGAAGAAAAGATTAAACACTTTATTTCAATTAAAATTTCATTATTTAAAAGAAATTTTTCCTTATAAATTTGTAAATTGCGCATCCTAAAATTGAGGCTGCATAATCTTTAATATCACGTAAATAAATGCCTCTAGATTTCGATGAAATCACAGAAAAATGCGGTGTTTAGATGCCCAAGAAGTCATATCTGGACTTTACCAAAATATGGACCGATACGCATCATACATTGAAAAAAAAGCGTGCCCGGTTCCCTAGATTTTGTCTTTACTTTAACAATTTTGGTATTGATTCCGAGCCAAAGACACAATTCTCTGTTAATATTGGGTTTTCTGTACTTGATTCTAGGAAGCAAATTTTAATTAAACGTTTTTTCAGCTTTCTTCATATGCCACAAAGTCCTTTAAAAACGAGTTAACGACAATTTTATTTTTCAAATTTAGACTCGACTTCCAGTAGAATTTATTCTATGTTTCAAGTAAAAAATGCCTTTAAAATAAAGTGTTGAAAAACATGTCCTATTTTTTAACGATTTTTTGCTTTGTAGTCGAGATGCAAAAAGGCAACAAATTTAAAGAAAATTTCATTAACCCTTTCACTACCGATGTCTTAGAAGGACATTCGAAAAAGACACCAAATTCTATTTTCCCACTTAGTTTCGATTTATTTCCCAATGTTAATTTAAAGTATATGAGCTATAAATATTTTCCATAGTGGTGAGCACTAAAATACATTTTTATAAACTTCTTTAACAATAAACGAAAAATTCGAAAATTTGAGACAATTTTTCTACTATATGTTTCTAGTATACGGACATTAATACAAAAACTATGGCCAATACTACTTCGTTTTTTTTTTTAAATTTTTTCTCACACTTTGAAAGATATTATAGGTAAAATAGCGCTTATTTTCGTAAGGACATTTGGTCACAATTCAAAAAATTTCAGAACAACCTCATATAGCTCTTGAAGTAATTGAGGTAGATTCTCAAAATGACCATTTGTGTTCTACATGCTGTTAGTACAAGTAGAAACAGAAGAAAAATTAAAGTTTTTAACATTAGGTTTATTTCGGTAGTGAAAGGGTTAATTTTAGAGAATTTTTCTGAATTATTAAAGTCAAGTTGACTTTACCCCAAAAAATTTTTATTTTATGTTATGATACCAATTTATAAATAAAAGTACTTAATTATAAAGAAAAATCGACTTTATTGAAAAGTTTATCGACTTTTGAACAAGGAAAAAAACTTTATATTAGAGAAATGCGTCTTCTATGCTAAGCAAAATTTGCATTCGTATTTGAAGGACATGAAATCTTTGGCCTCACGACAATATTTTTTTCAGTGTACACGGCACACTTATTTTGGGATCTAAACTATCTCTAAATATGCATTTTTAGGGAAATCGGATAAAATTGGGGTTTCTAGAAGCCCAAGAAATCAAATCGGGAGATCGGATTATGTGGGGGCTATACCAAAAAATGGACCTATAAACACCATATTTGGCACACAGTAACTTTTTATTTGGAACTTTAGGCAGTAACTTTTTATTTGCAACTTTAGGCAAATCGAATAGAAATTGCGGTGCCTGGAATCCTAAAATCCTGAGGGCTATACCAAAACACCATATTTCGTATAGCTACGTGTGGTCCTAAAAATTTTATACAAACCGGGTAACAACTACGACTTCTGGAAGCCAAGAATTTAAATCGCAAAATTGGTCTATATGGGGATTATACCAAAACATTGACCGATACACTCCAAACTCGGCACAACTTTTTATGATTCTAAAATACCTCTAGATTTCCAATTTCAAGCAAATCGGATAAAAACTATGGTTTCTAGAAACCGATCCCCAATTTGGGTTCTTTCCCAGCAAAAAATACTTCAGCAGTAAGAGTTTAGTTGCGCTTTTTGGTATACAATAAAGTAGGCAGTGCATCCACACTGCATGAATCGGTGGCGATAACGTAAACGAGTAATCAAACTAGTTTATGATCATTCGTTTACGTTATTGCAATCAATTCATGCACTATAGATGCATGAAAGGTAGTGCTGTTTTCCTTCACGCCACCAATGCTATACCCAAAATTTTATATCACATCTGAGCAATATTTCTATTAAAATGAGCAATTATATCAGCGCTATGTAGAAGCTGCTCTGAATCGGGACATCACCCACAAACATCAGGGCTGATTCGGTTGTTTTGCAAGCAGTTGGTACTGCCTCTCTCCCTTACAATCCTGCTGAAATAAATAGTACTCCATTTTTTGCTGGGTTATTTATGTGAAGGCTATATAAAAATCTAGATCGATATAACCCATCTTCGAATTTGACCTGCATGCACATAGAAAACGAATCTGTGCCAAATTTCAGGACAATAGCACCATTATTGAAGCGGTTACACTGAAAAAAATATTGTCCTGAAGTCAAAGATTTCATGTCTTTAAAATACGAATACAAATTTTGCTTAGCATAGAAGACGCATTTCTCTAAAATAAAGTTATTTTCCTTGTCCAAAAGTCGATAAACTTTTCAATGAAGTCGTATTGTCCTTATAATTAAGTGATTTGACTTAAAATGGGTATCTTAACATGAAAGAAAAAATTTATAGGCTAAGGTCAACTTGACTTTAATAATTCAGAAAAATTCTTTAAATTTAATGAAATTGTTTTTAAATTTGTTGCCTTTTTGCATCTTGACTACAAAGCAAAAAATCGTTCAAATATAGGACATATTTTTCAAAATTTTATTTTAAAGAAGTTTTTTACTTCAAACATAGCATAATTTCTACTGGAAGTCGAGTCTTAATTTGGAAAATAAAGTTGCCGCTAACTCATTTTTAAAGGTCTTTGATAGCATATGAAGAAAAAAAGCAGAGAAAGCGAAAAATTAAAATTTGCTTCCTAGAAGCAAGTACACAAAACCTAAATTTAAAAGAGAATTGTGTCTTAAAAGTATACTTACTTGTATTCTCCGCTTCATTGGCTCGGAATCAATACCAAATTTTTTAAAGTTAAGACAAAATCTTTGGAACCGAGTATGCTTTTTTTCAGTGTACAACAGACAGACAGAAAGACGGACGTTGTTATATCGTCTTAGAATTTCTCCCTGGTCAAAAATTGGAAATATAATCGGGATTTCGATGTGTTATAAACGGAATGGCAAACTTATTATACCCTCATCACAATTCAATGTAGGTGGGTATAAAAATGTTGGTGCTATTATTTTCTGTTTGATGGATGGTACACATATTGACCTAATATAAAAAATTATGCCACCTAAATTCTAGGATATGCTATTTACACAATTTTAAGGACAGAGTTCCTGGAAATAAAGGTCTTTTAATTAGATAATTTTACACACAAATCTGTGAAATTTTCGTCCATCCGTCAAAGTCGTATGTCTTTGATGTAAGGCAAACTTTCCTCAAATTAAAACAAAAAAAAAAAACAAGTATATACGGCCGTAAGTTCGGCCAGGCCGAAGCTTATGTACCCTCCATCATGGATTGCGTAGAAACTTCTTCTAAACACTGCCATCCACAATCGAATTACTTAAGTTGCGGTAACGCTTGCCGATGGCAAGGTATCTTAAAACCTCCTAACACCATCTTCTAAATTGTATGTCCATACGTGGTATATATTAAATCAAAAAAGATCGATCCAATACGTATATAATTCAGTTTGACAAAGTAGACATAAAATTTTGACAAAATTTTCTACAGAAAGAAAATATTAAAAAATTTTCTATGGAAATAAAATTTTCACAAAATTTTCTATAGAAATAAAAATTTTAACAACATTTTCTATAGAAAGAAAATTTTGACAAAAATTTCTACAGAAATAAAATTTTAACAAAATTTTCTATAGAAATAAAATTTTGACAATGATGAAAATTTTATTATGAACCGAATAAAATTTTAACAAAATTTTCTCTAGAAATAAAATTTTGACAACATTTTCTATAGAAATAAAATTTTGGTAGATTGTTTTTGGCTCTAGTGGCAACCATGATTATGAGCCGATATGGACCAATTTTTGTGTGATTGGACCAATTTTGGTATGGTTGTTAGCGACCATATACTAAAACCACGTTTCTACTTTGAACCGGAACGGATGAATTTTGCTCCTCCAAGAGGCTCCGGAGGTCAAATCTGGAGAACGTTTTATTTGGGGGCTATATATAATTATGGACCGATATGGACCATGTTCCAAATTACAACCGGATTGGATGAAATTTGCTTCTCTTGGAGACTTCGCAAGCCAAATCTGGGGATCGATTTATATGGGGGCTATATATAATTATGAACCGATGTGGACCAATTTTTGCACGGTTGTTAGAGACCATATACCAATATCATGTACCAAATTTCAGGTGGATCGGATAAAATTTGCTTCTCTTTGAGGCTCCGCAAGCCAAATATGGGAATCGGTTTATATGGGCGCTATATATAATTATGAACCCATGTGGACCAATTTTTGCACGGTTGTTAGAGACCATATACCAATATCATGTACCAAATTTCAGGCGGATCGTATAAAATTTGCTTCTCTTTGAGGCTTCGCAACCCAAATATGGGGATCGGTTTATATGGGCGCTATATATAATTATGGACCGTTGTGGACCAATTTTTGCACGGTTGTTAAAGACCAGCATCATGTACCAAATTTCAGCCGGATCGGATGAAATTTGCTTCTCTTTGAGGCTCCGCAAGCCAAAATCTGGGGATCGGTTTATATGGGGGCTATATATAATTATGGACCAATGTGGACCAATTTTTGCATGATTGTTAGAGACCATATACCAACATCATGTACCAAATTTCAGCCGGATCGGATGAAATATGCTTCTCTTAGAGGATCCACTAGCCAAATCTGGGGATCGGTTTATATGGGGGCTATAAATAATTATGGACCGATGGGAACCAATTTTTGCATGGTTGTTAGAGACCATATACCAACACCATGTACCAAATTTCAGCCGGATCGGATGAAATTTGCTTCTCTTTTAGGCTCCGCAAGCCAAATCTGGGGATCGGTTTATATGGGGGCTATATATAATTATGGACCGATGTGAACCAATTTTTGTATGGTTGTTAGAGACCATATACCAACACCATATATCAAATTTGAGCCGGATCGGATGAAATAGGCTTCTGTTAGAGGCTCTACAAGCCAAATCTGGGGATCGGTTTATATGGGGGCTATATATAATTATGGACCGATGTGGACCAATTTTTGCATGGTTGTTAGAGACCATATACTAACACCATGTACCAAATTTCAGCCGGATCGGATGAAATATGCTTCTTTTAGAGGCTCCACAAGCCAAATCTGAGGGTCCCTTTATATGGGGGCTATACGTAAAAGTGGACCGATATGGCCCATTTTCAATACCATCCGACCTACATCGATAACAACTACTTGTGCCAAGTTTCAAGTCGATAGACGGACGGACGGACGGACATGCTTAGATCGACTCAGAATTTCACCACGACCCAGAATATATATACTTTATGGGGTCTTAGAGCAATATTTCGATGTGTTACAAACGGAATGACAAAGTTAATATACCCCCATCCTATGATGGAGGGTATAAAAATATCCTTTAATTTTTAATTAATATAACTTTAATTTTAATTAATATAACTAATGAAAAAAGGATATATTATAGCATAAAATTAATTTCAAGAAGATATATAAAATAGCAATTTAATTTTTTTTAAATTAAATTTAAGAAATTAATCAAAAAAGTATAATAAATAGATAATAAAAATACAAAAACATATGTATATAATAATAAAAATAATAATAATAATAAATAAATAAAAAAGAAACAATATATAAATACATAAATATATAAATAAATAAATAATAAACCAGTTTTCATTCACTATTCAGGACGTTTAATCTACAGATTCCTTGTAACATTCCCAAAGTTTAGAGAGCTGTTGAACATCACGGCTAGATTTTTCGCACGGTCGACAATCTCAAGTCTCCTCCCACCCATCCGTATATTAATATCGTGAGAAAATCGCGTTAACCTATTTCTTATAATCAAACATTTAGATTTGGTTGGGTTAAGACACAGACCATTAGCACCAGCCCATGCATAAATCCTAGATAAATCATGGTTGATCATCCCCACGTGTTCATCTAGCCCATCCCTCGTGCACATAATATAGACCTGAACATCGTCCGCGTACATATGCACCTGACAGAAAGACAATTGACTTGGTAAATCATTGATACACGCAAAGAAAAAAAACGTTTGGAAAACGTGTACCGAAAACGTTTTTCTTTTGTTAGAGTTTTTTGAATTGCTTCGAAAATTTTAAACTTTTATCACCAAATAAATTCGTTTGTTACAAAGTTTTTATTTTTTCTATAAAAAAAGTTATTTTTGAAACAACAACAGAGTCCATTTCGTTTATATCAAACACTGTTCTTTTCTGACTTTTGGTCTTTAATAAAACACATTTTACAGTTCAAAAATTTAATATAGTACAATGTCATGTTGAACATTTTTTTCGAAATCTTCCGAACATATGTAGAATGTATGTAAAAACAAAAAAATAAAAAAAAAACTTTGGTCGAAGCAGGGATCGAACCCACGACCCTTGGCATGAGAGTCAGACGTAGCAACCACTGCTCCACGGTGCCAAACTAAATGTTTGTTTCTGTTAAATAAACTTTGTTTATTCGGTTCGTGGGCGCCGCAAGCTATGCTATATAAATATAACTTATATGGATATTTATCTATTGATGACCATAACAGGTACATAGCTCAGTGGTTAGTGTGTTGGCTTACAAAGTGCATGGTCCGCGGATCGATTCTCCGTCTAGGCGAAAGGTAAAAAAATTTTAAAAATTTATAAAATCGTATAATTTCTTCTACATTGTTTGTATTACAGAAAAAGGTGCTAAGAACTAAAAAATCTTCGTGGAAGTGAGAAAGATGTGAGGGAAAATGCAATTAGCCAGAAAAAAATTTTTTTTGAGTTAGTCTTTATGAAATTGTTTTTACATCCTGGAAAAGAATAAACGTTTATCACAAAAAGTATACACTTTTCTTCCAAATACACTTCCTTACAGCGAAAAGCAAATGAAAAACGAACTTTGTTTGTCTAAAATTTCGTTTGGGAGGAAAGAATTATTTTTTTGCGTGTATACAGGGAGAATAAAAGTGGACCAAGTTTCGAACCCTGGGGCACTCCTTTTGATACAGACAACGGACTAGACGTAAGAGACTTTGAGAATACCGACTGAAAACAATTAGACAGATACGATGAAATCAATTTGACTGACGAAGGAGAAAACCCGAACAAGCGACTCATCTTAGCGCCCAGCATAATATGATCCACACAGTCAAATGCCTTGGAATGATCCAGAAGAACAAGAAAATTGATCCTATCATCTTCCAAATTCCCTCGAATATTCTCAGTAACTTCAGCCAGGGCACTTACACAACTGTGGTTAGGACGAAATCCTGATTGTTCCTCGCATAATAGGGAACATTCATTAAAATAATAAGTGTACATCTGCCGATACAGTATCTTCTCAAACACCTTTGAAAGATAAGGAAGAATTGCAATCGTACGAATTAGTACCAAAGTTTTTAAGAGAAGGTCAAAATCTTTGAATTTAAGTAACAATTTTGTTAGTGTATTTAAACTTCGGCCCTGTTGAAAATTGCCCCATTTTTTACTTATTTCAGCTTTTCTTTTGCAAAAAAATTTATGGTCTTTCCCATAAATTTATACAAAGGCAAGTGTACATTTTGTTTGATTTTGTTTATTTTATTGTTTGTGTTTTTGTTTTTTTGCCAAAAAATTTTTAATTTCCCTGTCCATGACAAGTTTATGGCCTTATACAGGCCATTGCTAACGATTCCAATTTCAGTCTGCAGTGAACCGAATTCTGTTATTTTGCAGGGATTTGCATGCTGTCATTTTAGAAAGCCATGAAATCCCCCAGACATGTCCGTCCGCTTGTCTCGGTGGTCATTCATTGTTCGTTCTTTTGTTCATTCATTACGGTTTGGTTCATTATTAAAATTTGTTCCTTCTTTGCTTTAATTTCGTTTTTTTATTTTTTTATTATTTTATGATTTTTTGGGGGGAATTTATTGCTGCATTTTCTGTCATAAGCGCGACAATGAAATATGAAACGGTTGCATTAAGCAAATTTGGTACATTTTTGTTTTTTTTTTCCTTGGGCTTGGCGAAGATTCATTGAACTTTTGTGATAATTCCAATTTTTATGTAAGAAAAGCAAAAAACGAACGACATTCAATTAAAATGCTTGCATATGAGAAAGCCAAGCAATCGTATTTTTCAAATAAGCCGATTTTTTGCCTATAGCAAATTCTCGCTTGCAATTGCTGACCCCATTTTTGGATGGCAATAATTGATTATTTGTCAACTTTAATAAGTGTTTATTTTTATAATTGCATCTTTATTTTCTCTCGCATACAATCGGCGGTCATTGTTAATGATTTTTTGTATGGAGCGACTTAAATTTTTCTGCTGATATTCGATTTTCTCCAATTTATTTGGTATGTAAGTCGACATTGACGCATTTCGATTGGGATGAGACGTTCAGCTTCAGTTTGTAAGATACAATTGATCGATGATTTTCATGCAACAATGTTTGAAGAACACAAATATGATTATAAGATACAATTTTTAATTACGATATATTAGTCGGATTGTCATATAAGCAACAGATTGAATGGTGGAGTCTAATGAAATAGCAAGTAGTCTTTTATAAAAAAAAAAAAAAAAAAAAAAAACAAGTAAGGAAAGTCTAAAGTCGGGCGGGGCCGACTATACTATACCCTGCACCACTTTGTAGATTTACATTTTCGATACCGTATCACATCCGTCAAATGTGTTGGGGGCTAAATATTAAGGTTTGTCCCAAATACATACATTTAAATATCACTCGATTTGGACAGAATTTGATAGACTTTTACAAAATCTATAGACTCAAAATTTTAGTTGGCTAATGCACTAGGGTGGAACACAATTTTTCTTAAAAAAATATGGGAAACATTTAAATCTGAAGCAATTTTAAGGAAACTTCGCAAAAGTTTATTTATGATTTATCGCTCGATATATATGTATTAGAAGTTTAGGAAAATTAAAGTCATTTTCACAACTTTTCGACTAAGCAGTGGCGATATAACAAGGAAAATGTTGGTATTTTGAGCATTTTTGTCGAAATCAGAAAAACATATTTATGGGAGCTGTATCTAAATCTGTCAACTAAATTTGGCACGCAGTTACAATGCTAATTCTACTTCCTATGCAAAATTTCAACTAAATTGGAGCAAAAAATTTGCCTCTGTGGGCAAATGAGTGTAAATTTGGCGAACGCTATATATGGGAGATATATCCAAATCTGAACGGATTTCAACCAAATTTGGCACGCATAGTTACAATGCTAATTCTACTTCCTATGCAAATTTTCAACTAAATCGGCGCAAAAAATTGGCCTCTGTGGACAAATGAGTGTAAATTTGGCGAAAGCTATATATGGGAGCTATATCTAAATCTGAACCGATTTGGCTGGTATTTTGCAGGTTTTTCGAGACTCATAAAATATTCGGATGTACGGAATTTGAGGAAGATCGGTTGACATACACGCCAATTATGACCAGATCGGTCATATATATTATATGACAGCTATATCTAAATCTGAACCGATTTTTTCCAAAATCAATAGGGATTTTGGAAAAAATTTTAGGACAATCGGACTAAAACTGCGAGCTGTACTTTGCAGACAAAAATACACCAACAGACAGACAGACAGACGGACAGACAGACAGACAGACGGACATCGCTAAATCGACTCAGAATTTAATTCTAAGCCGATCCGTATACTAAAAGGTTGGTCTATGATTACTCCTTCTTGGCGTTACATACAAATGCACAAACTTATTATACCCTGTACCACAGTAGTGGTTAAGGGTATAAATATAGGAAACATTTAAATCTGAAGCAATTTTAAGGAAACTTCGCAAAAGTTTATTTATGATTTATCGCTCGATATATAAGTATTAGAAGTTTAGGAAAATTAGAGACATTTTTACAACTTTTCGACTAAGCAGTGGCGATTTTACAAGAAAATGTTGTTATTTTGACCATTTTTGTCGAAATCAGAAAAACATATATATAGAAGCTATATCTAAATGTGAACCGATTTCAACCAAATTTGGCACGCATAGCTACAATGCTAATTCTACTCCCTGTGCAAAATTTCAACTAAATCGGAGTTAAAAATTGGCCTCTGTGGTCATATGAGTGTAAATCGGGCGAAAGCTATATATGGGAGATATATCTAAATCTGAACCGATTTCAACCAAGTTTGGCACGCATAGCTACAATGCTAATTCTACTCCTAGTACATTCAACCATTCAAATTTCAACCAAAGTGGGGTAAAACTCTGGCTTCTTGGACCGTATTAGTCCATATCGGGCGAAAGATATATATGTATGCTATATCTAAATCTGAACCGGTTTCAATAAAATTTGGCACATTTGACTATAGTACTAATTGTTCTTCTTGTGCAAAATTTTAAGTAAATTAGGGTAAAACTCTAGCTTCTGCGGCCATATAAGTCCATATCGGGCGAAATATATATATGGGAGCTATATCTAAATCTGAACCGATTTCTTCAAAAATCAATAGGATTATATTCTAAGCCAAAACACATACTTGTGCCAAATTTGAAGTCGATTGGACTAAAACTGCGACCTAGACTTTGTTTACAAAAATTTGTTCACGGACAGAGGGACATGGTTATATCGACTCAAGAGCCCACCCTGAGCATTTTTGCCAAAGACACCATGTGTCTATCTCGTCTTCTTCTGGGTGTTGCAAACATATGCACTAACTTATAATACCACCTCCCAACATTACTGGTAATGGCGAGGTAATGACAAAGTCTCCCAAAACACCACATCAAACGAAACGTAAAACATAGAGGTGGAAGCTTCATTGTATGGGGATGGTGACACACTTGGCCGTTGGTTAGTGATAAGGAATCGTGAAAAAAGGAGACTACCTTGATACTGTGCATTCAAGTTTTGCCTGAGACGGCAAACCCAAGCACACTGAAAAACAAGTAAGTAAAGTCTAAAGTCGGGTGGGCCGACTATATTATACCCTTCACCTCTATGTAGGCCAAAAATTGTGTTACCATCTCAACTACTTCACATTTGCTGGAAGCTATATAAAGGAGACAATTTCTTTACTTCTACAAAATCTTTAGAATTAAAATTTAAGTCGACTAACGCTATCCAGTTAATTGGAGAAAACTTCCATTGAAAATGGGTCTAAAATGTGTAACAGTCTACCATATTTCCCCAACTCTGGTGTACGTATATATAATCTGAACCGATTTTGACTAAATTTGACATGTATAGTTAGAATAATAATTCTGCCCCCTGGTCATATGAGTGCAAATAGGACGGAAGATATATATGGGAGCCATATCTAAATCTGAACCGATTTCAACCAAATTTGGCACAATTACCGATACTACTAAACGCACTCCTTGCGTGAAATTTGAAGCAAATCACGGCAAAACCCTGGATTTTGAGGCCATATAAGATCAAATCGGACGAAAGATATATATGGGAGCTATATCTAAATCTGAATCGATTTTGACTATATTTGGCACATACAATAGTATCGTTAAAAGTACCGCTTGTGCAAAATTTTAAGTAAATCAGAGAAAAACTCTGGCTTTTGAGACCATATAAGTCCAAATCGGGAGAAAGATATATATGTGAGCTATATCTAAATCTGAACCGATTTTAACATAATTTGACACACTTAACGATACTATTAAACGTACTTCGTGCGCAAAATTTGAAGCAAGTCAGGGCAAAACTCTGGCTTTTGAGGCCATATAAGTCCAAATCGGACGAAAGATATATATAGGAGCTATATTTAAATCTGAACCAATTTTAACAAAATTTGACACCCTTAACGATACTATTAAACGTACCCCTTGTGCAAAATTTGAAGCAAATCACGGCAAAACTCTGGCTTTTGTGGCCATATAAGTTCAAATCGGACGAAAGATATATATGGGAGCTATATCTGAATTGGAACCGATTTCAATCAAATTTACCAAGCATTGGTAGAATGTCAATTCTACCCTCTGTGCAAAATTTCACGAAGATCGGTAATAAACTTTGACCTCTGTGGTCATATGAGTCTAAATCGGACGAAAGATATATATGGGAGCTATATCTAAATCTGAACCGATTTGGCTGATATTTTGCAAGATTTTCGAGATTCATAAAATATTTGGATGTACGGTATTTCAAAAAAATCGGTTGATAAACACGCTAACTATGACCAAATCGGGGATAAATATATATGGCAGCTATATCTAAATCTGAACCGATTTTTTTCCAAAACCAATAGCGATTGTCTCTGTCCAATGAAACGACTCTATGCCAAATTTGAGGACGATCGGACTTAAATTGCGAGCTGTACTTTGTGCACAAAATTACATATACAGACAGACGGACGGACAGACAGACAGACAGACGGACATCGCTAAATCGACTCAGAAGTTAATTCTAAGCCGATCGGTATAATAAAAGATGGGTCTATGACCACTATTTCTTGGCGTTACATACAAATGCACAAACTTATTATACCCTGTACCACAGTAGTGGTGAAGGGTATAAAAAGCATGCCCGGTTCCAACGATTTTGTCTTTACATTAAAAATTTTGGTATTGATTCCGAGCCAAAGGCGCGGAGAATTCAAGTAAGGATAATTTTAAGACACAATTCTCTTTTAAATTTGGGTTTTGTGTACTTGCTTCCAGGAAGCAAATTTTAATTTTTCGCTTTTTCAGCTTTTTTTCGTCGTATGCTATTAAAGTCATTTAAAAACGAGTTAACGACAACTTTATTTTCCTAATTAAGACTCGACTTTCAGTAGAAATTATGCTATGTTTCAGGTAAAAAACGTCTTTAAAATAAAGAGTTGAAAAACATGTCTTATATTTTAACGATTTTTTGCTTTGTAGTCAAGATGCAAAAAGACAACAAATTTAAAGACAATTTCATTAAATTTAAAAAATTTTTCTGAACTATTAAAGTCAAATTGACCTTAGCCCAAACATTTTTTCTTTCATGTTATGATACCCATTTTTAAGTGAAATCACTTAATTATAAGGACAATACGACTTCAGTGAAAAGTTTATCGACTTTTGGACAAGGAAAAAAACTTTATATTAGAGAAAAGCGTCTTCTATGCTAAGCAAAATTTACATTCGTATTTTAAAGACATGAAATCTTTGACCTCACGACAATATTTTTTTCAGTGCATACTTACAAAATAGTAAGGAAATGGTTGTCGGAGCACAATTCTCAAATGCTCAAATGCTACCACAAAGCCCCGATTTCAATCCCATTGAGAATTTATGGTATCGGATTAAAATGTTCTTGAGATTACCCATGAGTTCTAGAGCCAAGTTCAGCACAATTAGTCGGATATTCCAAGAGAAATAATAAAAAACTTAGTAGAAGTATGTCAAGACGAGTTACAACCATAAATAGAAATAAATGACTTTTGGTTAAAGACTAAGACATTTTTATTTTAATGTATTAATGCATAAAGTGCAAAAATGAATTCAGACTTATTTTTATTTTATTTTTATAATGCATTAGTATAGGTATATAATTTATCTGAATGTACAGTTTTGTTTATCAGGAAATAAACTAAAAATGAAATAAAGTTTGTAGCAATTGGACTCAATAGATGGATGTTATTAAGCAACAAAAGCCCACCCCCTCCTATTGTAGGGGTTATAAGAAAGTATCGCTTCATTTTGTTGGACTATCGGCCACCCTGTATCTATGTTATTCGATATGTTACAAACAGAACTGGAATCTGATTACACCCCCCATCACCATTCGAGTGTTCGTTATAAATCGAGACTTCAGCTAGTAGCTAGGTAACATTTTTGTAATCCGTGCTAAGATATCTTCACTTTGTCTCTTCCAAGTTCTTCAAATTCCAGGTCTTAGCCTAAATTCAAGAGCTAATAAAAAGTCAACAAATTCGCAAAGTTGGTAAGTTTCTGAAATGTCTAATAAAATATTCTGATCATGCGTTTGATGTCTTCTCTTTGTCATTTCTTGTCGTTGGCGGTTTCCTTCTCTCATAATTTCTGCTATCTGCAAATGTCAGCCAGGATTTTGCTACAATGTCCAGTGGTGCACTTACTGTCTTAAGTAAGAGGTCTAAAATGCCTGCAGACAGACAAAATTGGAGATGTTTATGGGACATGTTGCCAGAGATTTGTTGTGTGAAATTTATAGTCTATTAGCGTTTTATAAAGACATTAAGACAGAAAATTATGAACATTTGGCGACAGATGTACTGACTAACTGTTGGAAGGCACTGCTGGCTTGGAGAGAAATCGGAAATATGATATGCGTATTCAAAACATATACCCACAACAACATCCGGCTAAAGGTGTCTTAGCTAAAGGAGAGTCCTCATAAAGAAATGAAAAATGGAATTTTAAATTCAAAGCAACTCCATTCTGGCTAATTTCATTATAATTCTAGCGTATTTTATGAGATCGATAGTGGAAAAAGTGGCCAATGTTTTGCAATTCAATTTACCATATGATAAGCTACCTGGTATAAGGTTTCAGTCATTCTGTTTTGATGAGAGCGAGTTTGAGTTTGTCCAAAAAAGCCACGAAATAAACTGGGAATACAAAAGTCGAAAATCGAGTCAAGCTTTTCTTAAAAAAAATGTGAAAAGTCAAAATTGACTTTTTTTAAAATTCAAAAATCACCTCAACTCGATTAATCTCCTTTCAGAGAAAAAGTCGACAAGTCAAAGGGGAACACACTGTGAGCAAAATATTGTCCTGAGGTCAAAGATTTCATGTTCTCAAAATGCGAATTTTGCTTAGCATAGAAGTCACATTTCTCTGATATAAAGTTTTTTTTCCTTGTACAAAATCGTGAAAATTTTCAATGAAGTCGGTTTGTCCTTATAATTAATGTGTATCTTTACATGAAAGAAAATTTTGTTTGACTTACGTCAACTTGGCTTTAATAATTCGAAAAAATTCTTCAAAATCAATTAAATTGTCTTAAAATTTGTTGACATTTTGTATTTTTGTATACAAGCATTCAAAAATGGGATAAAGGGTGATACGGTCAAAATTTGGTCAAGGGAAAACGCGTGTAAATCGGTGAAATCGTTTATTTAAAAAATCAAATTAAATTTCTTTTTCAAGTTCAATTAGTATAAAATTCAGGAAAATTATTCAGTTAGGCTTTCGCTTTTCCAAATCCGAATTGCCGCAGAAAGCCAGTTTGCCTTGAACTGCTGCTCGTCCTTAGCAGTTTTTTTGGTCTTCTTTAGGTTCCGCTTGACAATAGCCCAGTATTTCTCAATTGGGCGGAGCTCTGGCGTGTTGGGAGGGTTCTTGTCCTTGGGAACCACCTGCACGTTGTTGGCGGCGTACCACTCCATGGCCTTCTTACCGTAATGACAAGATGCCAAATCCGGCCAAAACAGTACGGAACAACCGTGTTTCTTCAGGAAAGGAAGCAGACGTTTATTCAAACACTCTTTCATATAAATTTCTTGGTTGACAGTCCCGGAAGCTATGAAAATGCTGCTTTTCAAGCCACAGGTACAGATGGCTTGCCAAACCAGATATTTCTTTGCGAACTTTGACAGTTTTATGTACTTGAAAATATCTGCTACCTTTCCCCTTCCTGTTGCCGTATAAAACTCCTGTCCCGGAAGCTGCTTGTAGTCGGCTTTGACGTAGGTTTCGTCGTCCATTACCACGCAGTCAAACTTCGTCAGCATCGTCGTGTACAGCCTCCGGGATCGCGCTTTGGCCGTCGTATTTTGTTTATCATCGCGATTTGGAGTCACTACCTTCTTGTAATTCGATAGTCCAGCTCGTTTTTTGGCTCGATGCACGGTTGTAGACGATACACCCAGCTTATTTGCGGCATCTCGGAGAGAGAGGTTAGGGTTTCGCTTGAAACTACCGGCAACTCTCTTTGTCGTCTCATCGGTTTCCGGTTTTCGATTTCCTGTGGCATTTTGACAACTGAAGAGTGAATTCCAAAATCAAAATAGGAGCACCATTCTACACACACACCTTCAAAATGAGGGGTGTTCAGGTTTTTTAAATGCAAAATTGAAAGAAATACGTCAAGTTTATATTGACCAAATTTTGACCGTACCACCCTTTATGTTTTTCAATACTTTATATTGAAGACTTTTTTTATTTGAAACATAGCATAATTTCTATTTGAAGTCGAGTCTGAAGTTGAAAATTCAAGTTGTCGTTAACAAGTCTTTATAGAACTTTGATAGCATATAAAGAAAAAAAGTGGAGAACGGATAAATTAACATTTTTCCTGGAATCAAGTACGCAAAACTAAAATTTAAAAGTGGATTGGGAGGAGAAGTTAAGTAAGGATGCCACCGTGGTGCAATGGTTACCATGCCCGCCTTGTATACACAAGGTCGTGGGTTCGATTCCTGCTTCGACCGAACACCAAAACGTTTTTCAGCGGTGGATTATCCCACATCAGTAATGCTGGTGACATTTCCGAGTGTTTCAGAGCTTCTCTGCAATGTGGAACGCCATTCGGAGTCGGCTATAAAAAGCACTCAGTGATAAGAGAGAAGTTCGCCACTGTGGTTCACAATGAACTAAATAGCCCTGAGAAATCGCGCTCCCACTATACCTAACCTAACCTAAGGATACCATCTTACTTCATTTCTCCGCTTATTTGCCTTAATAACAAAATCATTAGAGCAAAGACAAAATCTTTGGAACCGGGTATACTTTTTTTCAGTGTAATACAAATATTTCTATTGTAACTCTGATAGCAGTAGACGATATCATTTATCGTCATATGATGAATACGAATGTGTAAAATTATCCGATTTAACCGTAGCTTAAAATGTTGAACAAGTCAACTTTACCAACCTTTTTTAAAAAGTTAAAAACTTGGAAAATTGACTTTTCCCAAAGTCGGATATGAGGAAATCCTGCAGGAAGCTCTTTAACAAAGCAAAGTCCACCAGAGCTCCTGAGGATTGGGACGCTTACAAGAAGAATCTGAAAGGATACAAGCGAGAACTGAGAAAGGCTCAGCATAACTCTTGGAATTTTTACTGCAGCAGTATTGAGAATACGCCCGAGGCTTCCAGACAACGGAAGGTACTAGCATCCACTAACTCCGCTCCAGGTTTCATTAAAACATCGGAGGGCAATTGGACAACGTCCAGTGAGGAGACGCTGGAGGTACTATTGGACACACATTATCCTGGAAATCAGACGGTTGGACCATGTTCTGGCAGTGCTACAGTGGCTCAGCGGTCATTTCCTATCGAGGAACTTGTATCGGAATCTAGAATAAAGTGGGCGTTAAATAGCTTTGGGTCATTCAAATCCCCCGGACCTGATGGAATTACTCCGGCGGAGTTACAAGCTGTGACTGACAGAATTATCCCTTGGTTGACGGTGGTATATAAAGGATGTATAAACTTAGTATATATTCCAGAAAAGTGGAGGGAAACAAAAGTTGTCTTCATACCTAAAGCGGGAAAAGCCTCTCACTCGAATGCGAAAGATTTCCGAGCAATCAGCTTATCCTCATTCCTACTTAAGACTCTGGATAGGATGATAGACATTTATCTTAGAACTAGCGTCGATTCAAGTTTGCTCTCGAAACGACAGCATGCATACTCGAAGGGCAGGTCTACTGAGACCGCTTTGCATGAACTAGTCAGCTTTATCGAAAGCTCACTATCTGTCAATGAATACACAATCGTGGCGTTTCTAGACATCGAGGGGGCATTCAATAACATCCATCCGAGCTCGATATTAAATGGACTGGCAACTCTGAATGTTGATCCAGGTATACTTAGGCTGCTAGACGAACTGCTAATGAGGAGACGTATTTCAGCCACACTAGGACAAGCAAACATGCAAAGGTATGTGAACAGAGGCACTCCCCAAGGAGGAGTTCTATCACCTCTTCTTTAGAATGTTGCTATATATAAAAGTGGTGGCATACGCAGACGATGTGGCCCTAGCAGTCAGGGGAAAATTCCCATCCTCAATCAGAGATTTATGCGGCTCTGGATGACTGAGAAAAGGGCGAAAGAGAATGGTCTTGGAGTAAATCCCGCCAAGACAGAATTAGCCATGTAATGCAAAGATCGCAAAACTCCCATGGTTAAGCCCATATCCTTAGGGGGTATTGAAATTCCCTTTGGTGAGTGTGCAAAATACCTTGGCGTTATAGGAAAAAAGTGGAGACTAAAATCGAAAATTGTGTATTGGCTATACACAGCAGTGGTTAGACCTATAGTGCTATATGGTGTTGTAGTCTGGTGGCCGGCACTTCAGAAACCGACTTGTTTAGATAAAGTTCAGCGTATGGCGCGCTTGTGTATCTCAGGCGCATTCAGTAAGACAGGAACAGATTCCCTTAATGCCATGCTGCATCTATTGCCTTTAGACATTTTGGCCAAACAGTCAGCTTCAACAACGGCTGTGCGGTTGCGCGAGCTATCGCTGTGGTCGGAAAAAAGTTACGGTCACAGTTCGGTCCTCAAAACAATGTCAGATTTGCCTAACGTAGTGGATTACACTTTGGCGAGACCACTTTTCCCCAAAAAGTTTGAAACTTTAATTCCCAACAGTGAGGCGTGGTGCACACAGGCCTGGGGAATAAAGAATATATAGATTTCTATACTGATGGCTCCAAATTGGATGGAGTATATTCTAAAGATCTGGAACTTCGAATAGCGAAAAGATTACCTAATCACTGTAGTGTTTTTCAGGCTGAAATATTGGCAATAAGAGAGGTGGTGAATTGGCTGAGAAGTAATGTTCCAACAAATATTGGCAATAATATATACTCAGACAGTCAACCTGCAATAAAATCCTTGGACTCTGTGTTCCTTTACTCGAAAACGGCCATCAACTCCCGCAAATCTCTCAACGAGATGGCATAGCAGTACAATATTCACCTAATATGGGTGCGTGGCCATAGGACCATACTGGGGAACTGCGAAGCAGATGTGTTAGCAAGGCTAGGAACTACCTTACTTATCCAGGGAAACTAGAATCTGTTGGTATGCCTCTGGCCACCTGCAAGCTCTTACTGC
Source organism: Haematobia irritans (assembly GCF_050003625.1). Classification (NCBI taxonomy): domain Eukaryota; kingdom Metazoa; phylum Arthropoda; class Insecta; order Diptera; family Muscidae; genus Haematobia; species Haematobia irritans. The sequence goes on along the minus strand of NC_134401.1, from coordinate 89,820,342 downwards.
GTGAGAAGGCTGTTATGATGGCAAATGTTCGATGGGAGAATTGCAAGGGTTGTAACGACACCAAGAAAATATGGCCCCATTTAAACTTGAACCGCACACTAGATATGCTAGTGTTCTCGAGACGTCAGATATCACTTCTGATATCTGCTATAACGGGTCGCTGCCCGATAGGCGAATTTGCAAAAACTATTGGCGCGAAGTATAATGACTATTGTATGAGCTGTATTGATGCGGAGGAAAAGGAATCAATTAAACACCTCTTGTGTGAGTGTCCTGCATTTTGTGTAAGGCGTAAGCAAATTTTAGGGACATATAGCTTTAGATTACTGGCGGATCTGGAAAACGTTAACTTAAGCAGTCTGGTAATGTTTCTGGAACAATCTGGTTGGTTCAACAAAAGAAAATAATAGAGAAGGTTCAGTGGTTAAAACTAGAAGTGCCCATATGTAATAGGTACTTTTAGTTAAATGTGGTATCACAATGGACTGAATAGTCGAAGTGAGCCTGAAACCTAATCGGGCTGCCATTTTAACCTAACCTAACTTAACCTAGATCTAAACACAAAGTTGTGCAGAGTATATTATAGTCGGCACCGCCCGACTTCAGACTTTCCTCATTTGTTTTTTACTAAAATTGTGTTTCGTCCCATAACGTTAGATTTAAATTCTAAGTATATAGATTTTGTAGAAGTGTATACAATTTAATTTAAATCGGTTCAGATTCAAATTCATGCATATAGGAATATAACCCTTTATATAGCTCGAAACAAATTTAAAGGATTTGATTATTGATACCATAATTTTGGTCCACAATGTATTGAAGGGTATAATACAATAAGCACACATAAATAAATACGATAATTTATATCGATCCCTTTACGGTACCCCCCACACTAGAACTACAAATTAGTGGTATTAAAATGAGATTTAGTTATATTACCCGGAGTCGATTCCGGAGTCGGAGAAGAGGCTGATGAAAAATGTTGGAGTCGGAGTCGAGCAAAATTGTCTCGACACCATAGCCCTGATCGTAACCATGTTAAGGGGTGATACGGTCAAAATTTGGTCAATATAAACTTGACGTATTTCTTTCAATTTTGAACACCCCTCATTTTGAAGGTGTGTGTGTGTAAAATGTTGCTCCTGTTTTGATTTTGGAATTCACTCTTCAGTTGTCAAAATGCCGTCCAAGCAAGAAGAGCAGCGTATCAAAATTTTGCTCGCGCATCGCGAAAATCCGCACGCAAAGCTGGCAAAATCGCTAAAAGTTGCCAAATCAACCGTTACAAATGTAATTAAAGTGTTTGGGGAACGTTTGTCGACAGCCAGGAAGTCTGGATCGAGGGGAAATCGAAAACCGGAAGCCGCTGAGACGACAAAGAGAGTTGCCGGTAGTTTCAAGCGAAACCCTAACCTCTCTCTCCGAGATGCCGCAAATAAGCTGGGTGTATCGTCTACAAGCGTGCATAGAGCCAAAAAACGAGCCGGACTATCGGCTTACAAGAAGGTAGTGACTCCAAATCGCGATGATAAACAAAATACGACGGCCAAAGCGCGATCCCGGAGGCTGTACACGACGATGCTGACGAAGTTTGACTGCCTGGTAATGGACGACGAAACCTACGTCAAAGCCGACTACAAGCAGCTTCCGGGACAGGAGTTTTATACGGCAAAAGGAAGGGGAAAGGTAGCAGATATTTTCAAGCACATAAAACTGTCAAAGTTCGCAAAGAAATATCTGGTTTGGCAAGCCATCTGTACCTGTGGCTTGAAAAGCAGCATTTTCATAGCTTCCGGGACTGTCAACCAAGAAATTTATGTGAAAGAGTGTTTGAATAAACGTCTGCTGCCTTTCCTGAAGAAACACGGTTGTTCCGTACTGTTTTGGCCGGATTTGGCATCTTGCCATTACGGTAAAAAGGCCATGGAGTGGTACGCCGCCAACAACGTGCAGGTGGTTCCCAAGGACAAGAACCCTCCCAACACGCCAGAGCTCCGCCCAATTGAGAAATACTGGGCTATTGTCAAGCGAAACCTAAAGAAGACCGAAAAAAATGCTAAGGACGAGCAGCAATTCAAGGCAAACTGGTTTTCTGCGGCGAAGAAGGTGGACAATGTGGCTGTACAAAATCTGATGGCAGGTGTCAAACGTGAGGCCCGGCAATTCGGATTTGGAAAAGCGAAAGCCTAACTGAATATTTTTCCTGAATTTTATACTAATTGAACTTGAAAAAGAAATTTAATTTGATTTTTTAAATAAACGATTTCACCGATTTACACGCGGTTTCCCTTGACCAAATTTTGACCGTATCACCCTTTATTTTCTCCAAAATTATGTATCAGATTCCGGCAACCATGTATATGTTGGCCACGAAAATAATATTTTTGCGACCAAAATGTTCCATGTTCACCGTTCAAAAATAACATTTTGCTCATGAAACTCTGTGTGTATCTTTAATGTTTTCCTAATTCCATCAAAAAATTGTTACATTGAAATATACATATGTTATGATTTGGATTTTTTGTTTGTACCTTAATAGCTTTATTAATATATCGCACATAGAGAATTAAAGATCGATAAATGAGATCTGTATCATTATTTTAACTTTATTGATGCTAGATTTAAAGCCAGATAGTTCTCTAAAAATTTTTTTTTTTATTATAAAGAAGCCGCATCTTTGGCTAGGAATTTTCGCGATTTAAGGTATTTAAATAGGCCATATTTTAATAGCCTTTGGAATTGTGTCACCTCAAATGAATATCACAAATGCTTCTTTTTAAAACTCGATTGTGTAAGACATTTGAAACTTTTCGCCTCTATCACCACCCAGGTCGGGCCAATGGCCCCAACTATGCCTAGATTAAAGACTTCCTGGTGACACTCCACACAAATAGCCCGTAAAAAACACTTTCATTTATCTCGCCGATATTCCCATAAAAATTTTATCATGCGTCTAAAGCTCATGTTCACCCCGCTTGTTATCTCTGTCAACTCACAATCCTCTGCCCCCTATAGAAGCATCAAGTAATCAACAATTATAATGCACTAATTTGATGAGACATTTGTTTAATTAAACTTGATTAAGCGGGAAATCATTTGTAAGACACCATTTAGAGCCGACAATGATGACAATTAAATTTTCCACAGTAAGATGATTGTAATGGAATCATAAAATCAGCAAAAATCACTGGCCACGTTTAAGACTTAAATGCTGGATTATAATTTCGTGTAAAAATTAAATTGGATCAAATCAGAGTCATACTGACGAAGAAGACGACGACATTACAGATGCTCTACATAATGGACTTTTAAGTGAATTTAATGAGAATGGAAAATCCTTCGAATTTATCATAAATTTAAGTGAGCGAAAGATGTGATGATCAAAGCAATCAAAGTTAGTAAATGTCATAAAGCAAAGAAACAAAAGAATGAATAGACATAAATGAAATAGGTGAGTTAAGGATTTTGCACAAGACTTCGGCAAAGCACTATTTATGCTTGTTTAGAAATTTATTCTCTTGTAGTGGTATCGATTGATTGAACATTTGTAATTCATTCATACTCATCTACATCCTAATATTCTGCATTCCCAAGTAGATTGGAATTTAATGTGCAAAGCTGGGAATATTAAAAAAACAAATAGGGAACAGAAAAGTGGTGGCGAAGGTAGTTGAGTATGAATAAAATGCAAATAGTGTAGATCATTTTAATAGGTACATTGTAGTAATTAACAATTATATAGAATGAATAATGAAATATAATGAAAAGTTTTAAATTTAGTACTAATAAATAAAATTGTATAAATTGAATGTTTGAATGGTGATTATGGTTTATGAGTGATGATTAATGATTAATGATTTGCCAACAATGCTAGACAATTAAATGTCGTAATCATATAAATAATAATCATTGAAAATGGGTATAAAATATGGAATATTCTACCATATTTGACACAAATTATTAAAATGTTAATTCTACTCTCAGAGGAAAATTTCAAGTAAATCGGAATGAAACTTTGCATTCCGTTGGTCATATGAATCTATATCGGGCGTAAGATATATATTGGAGCTATATCTAAATCTGAATCGATTTCAACCAAATTTTTCATAATTGACGATACCATCAAAAATGACAACATTCGAAGCAAATTAAGGCGAAACTCTGGCCTATGATGCCATATAAGTGTATATGGAATGAAAGATTTAAATGGGAGCTATTTATAAATCTGAACCTATTTTGACCAATTTTGACAGACATAGTTATAAATTAATTATACTATCACTGCAAAATTTCACACAAATCGGAGTAAAACTTTGGTATCCGTGGTTATAATAGTGTAAATCGGGCGAAAGATATATATTGGAGATACATCTTAATGTAAACCGATCTAAACCAAATTTGGCATACGTAACGAAACCATTAGTTGTAGATTTTGTGAAAAATTTGAAGCAAATTAAGGTGAACAAGTATATACGACCGTAAGTTCGGCCAGGCCGAAGCTTATGTACCCTCCACCATGGATTGCGTAGAAATTTCTTCTACACACTGTCATCAACAATCGAATTACTTGAGTTGCGGTAACGCTTGCCGATGGCAAGGTATATTAAAACCTCCTAGCACCGTCTTCTAAATTGTAAGTAAGTCCATATGTGGTACATATTAAATTAAACAAGTATATTCGGCCGTAAGTTCCGACAGGCCGAATCTTATGTACCCTCCACCATGGATTGCGTAGAAACTTCTACGAAAGACTGTCATTCACAATCGAATTACTTGGGTTGTGGTATATTAAAACTTCTTAATATCGTTTTCTAAATTGTGAGTTAGTCCATACGTGGTATATATTACACAAAAAATTTATGTATAGTTAAGTCTACAAATAATTACGAATCGATATGGACCTTTTGCACGGTACGTAGAGAGCCAGAATTGAAATACAGGGGTCGCTTATATGGGGGCTATATAGAATTATGCACTTGATATGGACCAATCTTTGTGTGATTGGGGATCGATTTATCTGAGGGCTATATATAACTATAGACCGATATAGACCTAGTTAGACATGGTTGTTAACGGCCATATAATACTAGCACAATGTACCAAATTTCAACTCACTCGGATGAAATTTGCTCCTCCAAGAGGCTCCAAAACCAAATCTACACCCAGAAAAAAGTGACCCCTTCTTTAAGTTTAAATGAACTCATTGTGAAGAAAGTTGAACTTCGTATAGCGCCAAAGACATTTTTATTTCTTTGAACGATGTGATTTTCGTAGAAATTAGGAATAATGCATTCCATATATTAGTTAACACTTTCCTATATTTATATACCACTATACTACAGAATGAAAAAATTTAACTAATTTGAATTCATATATGGAATGATTTTATTGAAATTTTTTCATTCATTTCGACAAATCTTACACATTTATGGTAAAACTTTTACTTCATAATTAGAACTGCTTACCTTCGTTTTTAAATACAATTTTATTTATTTCTATAAGCAATTTTATCTTCAATAAAAGACATGTTTTATTAATATATTGAATATATTTATTAAGAATCAACAGCATCGAATCTCTTTGAAATATTAGTTTATTATTCCACTATTTCCAATTTCCGTGTGATATTATCAACTGTAAAACGCACTTTTTCTTCTTCTTGTACTTTTCACTTTTAATAAGTTGCTGCCTAACGATTTTGTCCTCCTTTTACAATTTCAATACCTACAAATATAAAAAATCATAAAACATTTTTGTTGCAAAAGGTTAGCGTCACTGAATATTACCTGATAATTGAAGATTCCAAAATGAAGACAAATGAAAGGGTTGTTATTCTGCTGGTGTTTTCTTTCTTTATACACTATCACGAACATTGATAGATTTATTTAAAAAAACGAAAATTTTTCTCACTAATTTAAAATTACAAATATTTTATATATTTTATTTGTTATTTATTATATTATTTTACCATATTATTTTTTAACAATCTCTCCGAAACAACGCGATTCCAACTAAAAAACAACCGACGCGCAAATATATCGATTACACCCACGCGCAAACACATCGATTACGATGACAGGTATCGATTACAGGTAGACAATAGAAATTTAGGAAAATTTCCTATATTCTAACAAGTGTGTTTCCTTAAGTTTTGAAAGGATTGCATACTTCTTAGTACGAATGAACTAAAATATTTTTCTATGCCAAGTGTTGTTCGTATGTATGAAAAACTTTCTATTATAAAGGAAGTCGCAATTATCATTTTATAAGAAATTTTACTAATTTTGAGGAAACTTGGTTTTAGTTCGGTTTTTGTTTATTTTTACGAATGCTTTGTTATCGGTGAATAAAATTTTCTTTTTCAGTAGTAAATTCTTATACCCAGCGAAGAAAATAGTATGAGTAAAATTCCATGCCTTATTCTAGTTAACTGCTTACAGTTTAGGATTTTTTTACTGAAACGAGTAAATTTTATTATTATTCACAAAAATTTAACTTAATGGAAATAAAATGGATAAACTATATTGATGAAAATTTTTTCCTTTAGTTTCGAAGGCACTTTTTTCTGGGTGTAGGGATCGGTTTATATGGGGGCAATATATAATTATGGACTGATATGAACCAATTCCTGCATGGTTGTTGGATACCATATACTAACATCACGTACCAAATTTCAACCGAGTCGGATGAATTTTGCTCTTCCAGAGATCCGGAGGTCAAATCTGGGGATCGGTTTATAAGGGGGCTATATATAATTATTGACCGATTTCGACCAATTTTTTCATGGGTATTTGAGACCATATACTATCACCACGTAGCAAATTTCAAATGAATCAGATGAATTTTGGTCTTCCAAGAGGCTCCGGAGGTCAAATCTGGGGATCGGTTTATATGGGGGCTATATATAATTATGGACCGATGTGGACCAATTTTAGCACGGTTGTTAGAGACCATATTCCAACACCATGTACCAAATTTCAGCCGGATCGGATGAAATTTGCTTCTCTTTGAGGCTCCGCAAGCAAATCTGGGGATCGATTTATATGGGGGCTATATACAATTATGGGCCGATGTGGACCAATTTTTGCATGGTTGTTAGAAACCATATACCAACACCATGTACCATATTTCAGAAGGATCGGATGAATTTTGCTCCTCCAAGCAAGCCAATCTGAGGGTCCGTTTATATGGGGGCTATACGTAAAAGTGGACCGATATGGTCCATTTGCAATACCATCCGACCTACATCGATAACAACTACTTGGGCCAAGTTTCAAGTCGATAGCTTGTTTCGTTCGAAAGTTAACGTGATTGCAACAGACGGACGGACATGCTTAGATCGACTCAGAATTTCACCACGACCCAGAATAGATATACTTTATGGGGTCTTAGAGCAATATTTCGATGTGTTACAAACGGAATGACAAAGGTATGTACGATATGGGAGCTATATCTAAATCTGAATCGATTTGGCTGATATTTTGCAAGTTTCGGAGCTTGTAAAATATTCAGATGTACGAAATTTATATTTTCCAAAATCAATAGCGATTGTCTTTGACCCAACGAAAGACCCTATGCCAAATTTGAGGACAATTGAGGACTTAAACTGCGAGCTGTATTTGCACACAAAATTACATATACAGACAGGCGGACGAAAAGACAGACGGACTCTGCTAAATCGACTCAGAATTTAATTCTAAGACTGCTTCCTCTTGGCATTACATAGAAATGCCAAAACTTATTATAACCTATACCACAGTAGTGGTGAAGGCTATAAAAACAAATCTACTCTAGTTTATACTTTCTTACAAACGACGCACAGTGGGGCAAAATCGCAAAAAATGGAGATTAATTAAACTACTTATCCGATTTTAAAAATTCTTTCACTATTATAATGCTACGTTATCACTGTGTGACATAGGCTACACATCTTTTGGAAAAGTGGGAGGTGCCACTCCCACTATTAAAAATAGCTCTAGTGGTCATAGTAATGGACCGATTGTCATGAAACTTTCCCAATGTTGTGTGTCTGTTATCCTTGGCTATAATTGGTTATGATTGGGCGTGGCACCTGCCAATCATAACCACTGTTGTCCTGCTAATAGTCCTTGGCTATACTTGGTTATGATTGGGCGTGACATAGTAATCAATTTATTTCATGTACCTGACCATTCCATTTTTTAGACTTTTTGCAAGGAAAAAAGTATTTTTATAGGTTACGTATCCACATGTCTTGAACCATTACATGATCATACAGATCATATACATTGTTTTCGTGACCATGTAATTTTTTGCAGGGAAAAATAATTTTATAAAAACATTGAGCAGGTACACACGATTTTCTTTTTGCGCGGCAGTCGTGTGTTGATTGTTTCTTGGAATGGACGGAGGATTCGGAATTACTGCGTTTTGTGTTAATTTATTTATTCAGAAATGGCAGTGGTTTTATGTGAATACAAGGAAAGTGTTATTGTAAAAATGTACATGTTTTTGTTCTGCATTTTTGCTATATGGTATAATTTATTATACCCTGCGCCACACTGTGGAACAGGGTATTATAAGTTGCATATATTTGTAACACCCAGAAGGAGACGAGATAGACACATGGTGTTTTTGGCAATAATGCTCAGGCTGGGTCCCTGAGAAGATATAACCATGTCTGCCTGTCCGTCCGTCCGTCTGTCTGTGAACACATTTTTGTGATCGAAGTCTAGGTCGCAATTTAAGTCCAATCGCCTTCAAATTTAGCACATGTTCCTAATTTGGGTCAGAATAGAACCCTATTGATTTTGGAAGAAATCGGTTCAGATATGCACTAATATGGACCCAGCAGCCAGAGTTTTATACCGATTTGCTTGAAATTTTGTACAAACAGAACACTTAGTCGTATAGTCAAGTGTACAAAATTTGATAGAAATCGGTTCAAATTTAGATATAGCTCCCATATATATTTTTCGCCCAATATGGACTTATATGGCCCCAGAAGACAGAGTTTTGGCCCAATTTGGTTGAACTTTTATACTAGGAGTACAATTAGTAATATAGTCATGTGTGCCAAATTTGATTGAAATCGGTTCAGATTTAGATATAGCTTCCATATATATCTTTCGCCCGATATGGACTTATATGGCCCCAGAAGCCAGATTTTTGGCCGAATTTGGTTGAAAGTTTGCACAGGGAGTAGATTTAGCATTGTAGCTATGCGTGCCAAATTTGGTTGAAATCGATTCAGATTTAGATATAGCACCCATATATATCTATCGCCCGATATGCACTTATATTGACCCAGAAGCCAGTGTTTTATCCCGATTAGCTTGAAATTTTGCACAAGGAGTACAATTGGTAGTATAGTAATGTGTGTCAAATTTGATTGAAATCGGTTAAGATTTAGATATAGCTTCCATATATATTTTTCGTCCGATATGGACTTATATGGCCCCAGAAGCCAGAGTAGAGAGATTTAGCATTGTACCTATGAGTGCCAAATTTGATTGAAATCGGTTCAGATTTATATATAGCTCCCATATATAGCTTTCGCCCGATTTACACTCATATGACCACAGAGTTCAATTTTTTACTCCGATTTAGTTGAAATTTTGCACAGGGAGTAGAATTAGCATTGTAGCTATGCGTGCCCCTTTGGTTGAAATCGGTTTAGATTTAGATATAGCTCCCATATATATGTTTATCTGATTTCGACAAAAATGGCCAAACTACCAACATTTTCCTTGTTAAATCGCCACTGCTTAGTCGAAAAGTTGTAAAAATGACACTAATTTTCCTAAACTTCTAATACATATATATCGAGCGATAAATCATAAATAAACTTTTTCGAAGTTTCCTTAAAATTGCTTCAGATTTAAACGTTTCCCATATTATTTACTAACATTGTGTTCCACCCTAGTGCATTAGCCGACTTAAATTTTGAGTCTATATATTTTGTAAAAGTCTATTAAATTCTGTCCAGATCGAGTGATATTTAAATGTATGTATTTTGGACAAACCTTAATATTTAGCACCCAACACATTTGACGGATGTGATATGGTATCGAAAATTTAGGTCTACAAAGTGGTGCAGGGTATAATATAGTCGGCCCCGCCCGACTTTAGGCTTTCCTTACTGGTTTTTTACTAAAATTGTGTTCCACCCTAGTGCATTAGGTTAGGTTAGGTTAGGTGGCCCCGCCAGAATTTAGACTTTCCTTACTTGTTATACCCTCCACCATAGGATGGGGGGTATATTAACTTTGTCATTCCGTTTGTAACACATCGAAATATTGATCTAAGACCCCATAAAGTATATATATTCTGGGTCGTGGTGAATTTCTGAGTCGATCTGAGCATGTCCGTCCGTCCGTCTGTTGAAATCACGCTAACTTCCGAACGAAACAAGCTATCGACTTGAAACTTGGCACAAGCAGTTGTTATTGATGTAGGTCGGACGATATTGTAAATGGGCCATATCGGTCCACTTTTACGTATAGCTCCCATATAAACGGACCCCCAAATTTGGCTTGCGAGGCCTCTAAGAGAAGCAAATTTCATCCGATCCGGCTGAAATTTGGTACATGGTGTAGGTATACGGTCTTTAACAACCATGCAAAAACTGGTCCACATCGGTTCATAATTATATATAGCCCCCATATAAACGGACCCCCAAATTTGGCTTGCGAGGCGTCTAAGAGAAGCACATTTCATGCGATCTGGCTGAAATTTGGTACATGGTGTTAGTATATGGTCTCTAACAATCATGCAATAATTGGTCCATATCGGTCCATAATTATATATATAGCCCCCATATAAACCGATCCCCCGATTTGGTTTGCGGAGCCTCTAAGAGAAGCAAATTTCATCCGATCCGGCTGAAATTTTGTACATGGTCTTAGTATATGGTCTCTAACAATCATGCAAAAATTGGTTCACATCGGTCCATAATTATATATAGCCCCCATATAAACCGATCCCCCGATTTGGCTTGCGGAGCCTCTCAGAGAAGCAAATTTCATCTGATCCGGCTGAAATTTGGTACATGGTGTTAGTATTTGGTCTCTAACAACCACCCAAAATTGGTCCATATCGGTCCATGATTATATATAATCCCCATATAAAACGATCCCGAGAGTTGGTTTTGGAGCCTCTTGGAGGATCAAATTTCATCCGAGTGAGTTGAAATTTGTGGATGACAGTCTTTCGTAGAAGTTTCTACGCAATCCATGGTGGAGGGTACATAAGATTCGGCCTGGCCGAACATACGGCCGTATATACTTGTTTTTATTTGCAGTTACATGATGTCTGCGTTTGTACATTTGTACGACGCAAATATAGAATAATTACTAATTTTTGAAATTGAACCAAAATGGAGTGTATAAATATATGTGATGTTTGTTAGCACAACATTAAAAATACAAATAAAAAATGAATTAGCTTATAAATAAATAAAGTTAATTTTGTGTTTTCTTTTCTCAAGTGGCGTCCTTTTTTCTAAGACAAAAAAAGTTTTTTTTTCATAAAGATCATAACATTTTAGGTTGTGACCATGTTCTTGTAACTGAGAGAAAAACATTTTTGACGAATGCCATAACATTTTAGATCGTGACCGTTGTCTTTTCATTCAACCAAAATTATTTTTTTATCAATATAACAATATTTTGGATGAGGACAATTTTATTTTTATTAGAACTATGTTCACTGAGCCAACATGGTTGCAGGTGAAAATGTTAAATGGTCCCCGCGAAAATAGCTCCTATCATATTATTTTGTTCTTCGAATATGATCGTGACAATCATGTTTCTTCTCTGCGTGTACCTCCGTTAAAGTCATATTTCTAAATATAAAGTATAGCAAATATTCCTTAAAGTAAAGAAAATCATTTTTGGTTGAATGAAATATTCTTTTTTGGATCTTTGGATTAAAGACAAAAAGCTTCAAAAATAGGCTAGTAATAAAACATTTAATAAAACATTTTTAACTTTGAAGTATCCTTTATAATTTAGATTTTTTAACTGACTTTTATTTCTTTATCACAACCTTTGTTGACAAATATATGGCAAAAAGAGAACTAAAATTCGATCAATGAGATCTAAATTTATGGAACCTAGATTTGATGCTAGATAGCTTCCTAAAAAGAAGCATCATCTTTGGCTCGGAATCAATACCAAAATCCTTAAAGGAAAATCAAAATCTTTGAATTAAAGTAAACTTTTTTCTTTGAGTATAGAAAAGTAAACAAATAAATATATATAAAATAAAGGAATTTATTAAAATCATGTTGTACATTCAACTACAAAGGAATGTGTCAACAAATTCGTTAAATTGTTTATGAGTCGTGTAATTAATTAAACTGTTTTGACTTCGAACAACTCTCAAATCTTGTAGAGTATACACCGGATTACCAAATCACGAATCGGGGTGGGGAGTAGGCCATCATAGTCGAAAATGCTTAAATGAAATTCACATTTTGTTCAAATCAAATCTTAATGAAATCATTGGTATCATAAATTTGGATAACAAATGACCCAAGTTGTTGGTCATTTTTTCGATTTCATTTGAGTTGGGAAACCAGCAACAACAGAGGCGAGTTCACATACCAAGAAAAAAAATGTTACACGAATTTCAAAACTTTTCAACATCTATGCCAATCACTACAATTCCATGATAAACAACGTAAATCCTGTTCATTTGAAAAACGTGTCCAAGCTAAATGGATGGCCATGTATGCTCAGCAATAGGAGTTGCAGCCCAACAAAGTGGCAGGTTGATCTAACTAAAGTCTATTTATCTATGCCACCATCTGCAACAAATTAATGAGATTTTGTGACATAATTTATGCGGGAAACAGTAACCACAAACCGCGCTAAGGCGACAAGGCGTTGACAATATGATGGACAGACCGACGGACAACCAGCTACAATTTAGACCCCATTGGAGGTCCCTCAAAAAAATGATGATCAATATCTCTGATTTCATTACAGATCTACACGCTATCAAACCAAGTTCAATAATCTTTGCTATGACCAGAGAAATCCCATAAATAATTATTTTTATACCCTCCATCATAGGATGGGGGTACACTCAAAAAAAAGTGAACTCTCTATTTCACTAAAGCCATATTAACTTTATATTAGTTCATAGAATCATTATGTTTGGAAAAAGTTTATTTTAGTCAAATAATTTTTTGCGTATGTTAGTTAAATGAACTAAAAAACGGGAAAAAGTTATACACAAATAAAGCATAACGATTTCCTAATTTCGTATTTTTTACAAAATAGTTCATTATTTCTTTAAATTTGTAAATTTTACCAAAAATGTGTCCATCATGAACTTCGTATGTCACTAAAGACATTCTTGCAATTTTGAACTCCAAGATTTCTCTTAAAACTATAAAATTTTCTTTAACTACTGAAAAAAATTAGTTATGTCTAATAAATTTTCTTGAATTTGTCGAAAAATATTTACTTATTTTTGCCATATCGGAGTGATGCCAGCGCTTGTAATACCGTTTAGTTAAAATTTTCTAAAAAAGTTCCAAATTTTCTAAAATTAATCGAAAGTTATCTTTCCTGGTGGGTTCACTGTTTTTTCAGTGTATATTAACTTTGTCATTCCGTTTGTAACACATCGAAATATTCCTCTAAGACCCCATAAAGTATATATATTCTGGGTCGTGGTGAAATTCTGAGTCGATCTAAGCATGTCCGTCCGTCCGTCCGTCCGTCTGTTGAAATCACGCTAACTTCCGAACGAAACAAGCTATCGACTTGAAACTTGGCACAAGTAGTTGTTATCGATGTAGGTCGGATGGTATTGAAAATGGGCCATATCGGTCCACTTTTACGTATAGCCCCCATATAAAGGGACCCTCAGATTTGGCTTGTGGAGCCTCTAACAGAAGCATATTTCATCCGATCCGGCTGAAATTTGGTACATGGTGTTAGTATATGGTCTCTAACAATCATGCAAAAATTGGTCCACATCGGTCCATAATTATATATAGCCCCCATATAAACCGATCCCCAGATTTGGCTTGCGGAGCCTCAAAGAGAAGCAAATTTCATCCGATCAGGCTGAAATTTGGTACATGATGTTGGTATATGGTCTCTAAGAACCATGCAAAAATTGGTCAACATCGGTCCATAATTATATATAGCCCCCATATAAACCGATCCTCAGATTTGGTTTGTGGAGCCTCTAACAGAAGCATATTTCATCCGATCCGGCTGAAATTTGGTACATGGTGTTGGTATATGGTCTCTAACAACCATGCCAAAATTGGTCCATATCGGTCCATAATTATATATAGCCCCCATATAAACCGATCCCCAGATTTGGCTTGTGGAGCCTCTAAGAGAAGCATATTTAATCCGATCCGGCTGAAATTTGGTACATGGTGTTAGAATATGGTCTCTAACAAGCATGCAAAAATTGGTCGACATCGGTCCATAATTATATATAGCCCCCATATAAACCGATCCCCAGATTTGGCTTGTGGAGCCTCTAAGAGAAGAATATTTCATCCGATCCGGCTGAAATTTGGTACATGGTGTTGGTATATGGTCTCTAACAATCATGCAAAAATTGGTCCACATCGGTCCATAATTATATATAGCCCCCATATAAACCGATCTCCAGATTTGGCTTGCGAAGCCTCAAAGAGAAGCAAAATTCATCCGATCCGGTTCAAATTAGGAACGTGGTGTTAGTATATGGTCGCCAACAACCATACCAAAATTGGTCCAATCACACAAAAATTGGTCCATATCGGTTCATAATCATGGTTGCCACTAGAGCCAAAAATAATCTACCAAAATTTTATTTCTATAGAAAATTTTGTCAAAATTTTATTTCTAGAGAAAATTTTGTTAAAATTTTATTCGGTTCATAATAAAATTTTCATCATTGTCAAAATTTTATTTCTATAGAAAATTTTGTTCAAATTTTATTCGGTTCATAATCATGGTTGCCACTCGCCAAAAATAATCTACCAAGATTTTATTTCTATAGAAAATTTTGTCAAAAGTTTATTTCTATAGAAAATTTTGTTAAAATTTTATTTCTGTAGACATTTTTTTCAAAATTTTCTTTCTATAGAAAATTTTGTGAACATTTCTATTTCTATAGAAAATTTTGTGAAAATTTTATTTCTATAGAAAATGTTGTTAAAATTTTATTTCTGTAGAAAATTTTGTCAAAATTTTATGTCTACTTTGTCAAACTGAATTATATACGTATTGGATCGATCTTTTTTGATTTAATATATACCACGTATGGACTTACATACAATTTAGAAGATGGTGTTAGGAGGTTTTAAGATACCTTGCCATCGGCAAGCGTTACCGCAACTTAAGTAATTCGATTGTGGGTGGCAGTGTTTAGAAGAAGTTTCTACGCAATCCATGATGGAGGGTACATAAGTTTCGGCCTGGCCGAACTTACGGCCTTATATACTTGTTTATGCTAACATTAAATTTTCAAATGAAATTGGCATATGATCATCATCATCATCACCATAGCCATCATTTTGCTTTTATGCATTGGATGCAATAGTTCCCAGCACCTTTTGGTAAAAAGAATTGCAACAAAATCTGAAAACTCTAACAAAATCACCACCATTCCCATAGGCAGCTGCAACACCAACTCCATCTTCATCGTCATCACCATAATTTGCCAAGATTTCCCGGTTGTTGGAATTTCTAAACAAATTAGCTACGATTGGCAGTTTCCAGCAATTCATGAACATTGTACTTGAAGGCATGAAACGAATGAAACTTCACTTCACCTATCCCTTCAGTTTTTTTCTTATATTAGCCACCACAAGCATTTGACACTTGAATGTGGAAATTGGTTCTAGAAATGCCGATTATGCAGGGTGGTTGGTATATGGCGCATGCTTATGGTTGCTCATGCTCTGGTCATTATCGTTCTGCTAATGGAGAAGTTTTCCAAGAAAGTGTCTAAAATTTTAAAATTTTCCATAAAATCTATGACGACTTTATTCGAATGGCAAATCGAAATAGCATCAACATTAACTTAGAAATTAAAAAAAAAAACGCACACAAAGCAACTACAATTTCGCCGAAACCAGAAATATTGCATATGGATCCTGATAGAATCTTTCAATCGCTACACGCTTCGAACTACCATTTCATAATACGATGCAAGAGTGTCGCAAAATAAATGTAGATCAGACTCCAAATCCTAGACTGAATGAAAATATTAGGCCTCTTTTCTTTTAGTACTAGAAACAGTATTTGTTGAAATAAAACTTCATCCGATCCGGTTGAAATTTGGTATTATTTGCTGCTAGTATATGGCCTCTAACCTCCATGCAAAAATTGGTCGATATTGGCCCATAATTATATATAGCCTCCTTATAAACCACTCACCAGATTTACTCTTGGAGTAGCACATTTTATCCGATCCGGTTGAAATTTGGTACGTGATGTCAATATATGGCATCTAACCACCATGCAAAAATTGGTCGATATCAACACATAATTAACATATATAGCCCCCATATACATCGATCGCCAGATTTGGATTGCGGATCCTCTTGGAAGAGCAAATTTCATCCGATCCGGTTGAAATTTGGTATGTGATGTAAATAAATGGTATCTAACCACCATGCAAAAATTTATTGATATCGGCCTATAAATATATGTAGGCCCCTTATATACCGAACCCCAAATTTGGATTGTTGAGCCTCTTGGAAGAGCAAATATTATCTGATCTGGTGGAAATTTCGTATGTGACGTCAATATATGACATCTAACCACCATACATAAATTAGTCCATATCGATGCATAAATATATATATATGTAGGCCCCACAAATACCGATCTCCAGATTTTACTTCTTGAGCCTCCTGGACAAGCAAATTGCATACGATCTGGTTGAAATTTGGTACGTGATGTCAACATATGGGAAAAAATTGGTCTATATCGGTCCCGAATTATGTATAGTCCCATATACACCGATCCCCAGAATTTTCTTATTGAGCCTCCTGAACAAGTAAATTTCATTCTATCCGGTTAAAATTTGGTACGTGATGTCACAATAAGGACAACAAAGTTCGGCCAGACCGAATCTTACGTGTTATCTCACGTAATGTTGATGTCAATTGACCGCCTAGATCATGTGATTTGACACCGTTGGACTTTTTTCTTTGGGGTTATTTGAAAGAAAAGGTGTACGTCGATATGCCAGCAACAATTCAAGAGCTAAGGGATGAGATAATTCGGCACATTAACGGCATAGAACCTCCATTATGCCTCAGCGTCATCGAAAATTTGGACCATCGGATGAAGGTGTGCCACCGAGGTCGCGGCGCCCATTTGGCCGATATTTTGTTCCATACATAATTGAGTAATACCAATATATCATAATAAAATAAAATTACAATAATTTCCTAAATAGTTTGTGTTTTATTCAAAATCAACATCGGCTCTTGAAATTTTAACCACCCTTTATTTGTGGTCCTACAATACCACTAGATTTTCAATTTGAAGCATATTGAATAAAATCTACGGATTTTATTCATTCGCCCAAGAAGTAAAATTTGGAGATCGGCCTATATGGGTGCTATACCAAAACATGGACCGATACTCTCCATTTTTGACACACCTCTTTATGGTTCTAAAATACCTCCAGATTTCCAATTTCAGGCAAATTGGATAAAACCTACTTCAGATTTCGATATAGCTCCCATATATATCTTTCGCCCGATATGGACTAATACGGTCCCAGAAGCTAGAGTTTTAACCCAATTTGGTTGAAATTTTGCACTAGGAGTACAATTGGTGTACAGTGTGGTACAGTGTAGTGAAGTGTGCCAAATTTATTGAAATCGGTTCAGATTTAGATATAGCTCTCATATATATCGTTCGCCCAATTTACACTTATATGACCACAGAGGGCAATTTTTAATTTGCCCTCTGCCGATTTAGTTGAAATTTTGCACAGGGAGTAGAATTAGCATTGTAGCTATGCGTGCCAAATTTGGTTGAAATCGGTTCAGATTTAGATATATTTAGCTCCCATAGATATGTTTTTCTAATTTCGACAAAAATGGTCAAAATACCAACATTTTCCCTGTAAAATTGCCACTGCTTAGTAGAAAAGTTGTAAAAATGACTCTAATTTTCCTAAAATTCTAATACATATAAAGGGTGATTTGTTAAGAGCTTGATAACTTTTTTTTAAAAAAAAAACGCATAAAATTTGCAAAATCTCATCGGTTCTTTATTTGAAACGTTAGATTGGTCCATGACATTTACTTTTTGAAGATAATTTCATTTAAATGTTGACCGCGGCTGCGTCTTAGGTGGTCCATTCGGAAAGTCCAATTTTGAGCAACTTTTTCGAGCATTTCGGCCGGAATAGCCCGAATTTCTTCGGAAATGTTGTCTTCCAAAGCTGGAATAGTTGCTGGCTTATTTCTGTAGACTTTAGACTTGACGTAGCCCCACAAAAAATAGTCTAAAGGCGTCAAATCGCATGATCTTGGTGGCCAACTTACCGGTCCATTTCTTGAGATGAATTGTTCTCCGAAGTTTTCCCTCAAAATGGCCATAGAATCGCGAGCTGTGTGGCATGTAGCGCCATCTTGTTGAAACCACATGTCAACCAAGTTCAGTTCTTCCATTTTTGGCAACAAAAAGTTTGTTAGCATCGAACGATAGCGATCGCCATTCACCGTAACGTTGCGTCCAACAGCATCTTTGAAAAAATACGGTCCAATGATTCCACCAGCGTACAAACCACACCAAACAGTGCATTTTTCGGGATGCATGGGCAGTTCTTGAACGGCTTCTGGTTGCTCTTCACTCCAAATGCGGCAATTTTGCTTATTTACGTAGCCATTCAACCAGAAATGAGCCTCATCGCTGAACAAAATTTGTCGATAAAAAAGCGGATTTTCTGCCAACTTTTCTAGGGCCCATTCACTGAAAATTCGACGTTGTGGCTCGTTAGTAAGTCTATTCATGATGAAATGTCAAAGCATACTGAGCATCTTTCTCTTTGACACCATGTCTGAAATCCCACGTGATCTGTCAAATACTAATGCATGAAAATCCTAACCTCAAAAGAATCACCCTTTATATCGAGCGATAAATCATAAATAAACTTTTGCGAAGTTTCCTTAAAATTGCTTCAGATTTAAATGTTTCCTATATTTTTTTACTAACATTGTGTTCCACCCTAGTCCATTAGCCGACTTAAATTTTGAGTCTATAGATTTTGTAGAAGTCTATCAAATTCTGTCCAGATCGAGTGATATTTAAATGTGTGTATTTGGGACAAACCTTTATATATAGCACCCAACACATTTGACGGATGTGATATGGTATCGAAAATTTATATCCGCAAAGTGGTGCAGGGTATAATATAGTCGGCCCCGCCCGACTTTAGACTTTCCTTACTTGTTTTTTAGTAAAATTGTGCACTATATTTGTACACAACTTTTTTTCTTATTTTTAGTTCACGTCATTAAAGTTAGCAAACAATTAGTCAAGTAAGGAACATTTACATATATTGTGCAAAATGTAACTAAAATCAGAATCAGAAGCAGAATGTTAAATAAGTACTCGGTGAGGCGTAAAAAAATAATTGGCTAACATTTGGGGGGGTAGAGGGGACCGACCGGTCGGTCTATATGGGGCCTATACTAAAACATTGACCAAAACTAGCCATTTTCGGCGCACCTATCATGCAAATTGGATAAAAACTATAAGCCCAAGAAGAAAACTCGGGAGATCGGTCTATATGGGGGATATACCAAAACATGGACCAATACACGCCATTTTCGGTACATGTATTTGTGGTCCTACAATACCTCTAGATTTTCAATTTGAAGCATATTGTATAAAACCTACTAATTCTAGAAGCCCAAGAAGTAAAATCGGGAGATCGGTCTATATGGGGGCTATACCAAAACATTGACCGATATAGCCCATCTTCGAACTTGACGAAACACGATTTTCAAAAATTTCGACACGATTTCTTAATTATACCCTGCGCTACACTGTGGAACAGGGTATTATAAGAAGGAGACGAGATAGAACATGGTGTCTTCGGCAAAAATGCTCAGGGTGGGCTCCTGAGACGATATAGCCATGTTCGTCTGTCCGTGAACACATTTTTGTAATCAAAGTCTAGTTAAGTGTGCCAAATTTTATTGAAATCGGTTCAGATTTAGATATAGCTCCCATATATTTCGTTCGCCCGATTTACACTCATATGACCACAGTGGCCAATCTTTTACTCCGATTTAATTGAAATTTTTCACAGGGAGTAGAATTAGGATTGTAATTATGCGTGCCAAATTTGGTTGAAATCGGTTCAGATTTAGATATAGCTTCCATATATCTTTCGCCCGATTTACACTCATATGACCTCAGAGGCCAATTTTTAACTCCGATTTAGTTGAAATTTTGCACAGGGAGTAGAATTACCATTGTAGCTATGCGTGCCAAATTTGGTTGAAATCGGTTCAGATTTAGATATAGCTCCCATATATATGCTCTTCTGATTTCGACAAAAATGGTCAAAATACCAACATTTTCCTTGTTAAATCGCCACTGCTTAGTCGAAAAGTTGTAAAAATGAATCTAATTTTCCTAAACTTCTAATACATATATATCGAGCGATAAATCATAAATAAACTTTTGCGAAGTTTCCTTAAAATTGCTTCAGATTTAAATGTTTCCCATAATTTTTAGTAACATTGTGTTCCACCCTAGTGCATTAGCCGACTTAAATTTTGAGTCTATAGATTTTGTAGAAGTCTATCAAATTCTGTCCAAATGGAGTGATATTTAAATGTATGTATTTGGGACAAACCATTATATAGCCCCCAACACATTTGACAGATTTGATATGGTATCGAAAATTTAGATCTACAAAGTGGTGCAGGGTATAATATAGTCGGCCCCTCCCGACTTTAGACTTTCCTTACTTGTTATTGAAGACTGTAATGTGATTACAACAGACAGAAGGACATGGTTATATCGTCTTAGAATTTCTACCTGATCAAGAATATATATATTTTAAATAGTCGGACATCGATATTTTGATGTGTAGCAAAAAGAATGACAAACTTATTATACCCCCGTCACCATTCTATGGTGGTGGGTATAAAAATAAAGATGACAAAAGAGATAGATAGTAAAAGACATCAACATAATACAAAGAAAGTATCAATTGAGAGCAAATGGTGCTATGCTTGAGAGACAAATTTTTCACCAATTACAACTTTATATATTTTTCAAAATAAAATTTTAATTCATAATATTAATTAATGTGATTGCGGTTTTATAAAAAATCGATTAAATCAATTAATGTTTTAATTGTTGAAATCCTCAAGTTCAATTACTATTTAATATTGTTGAAATTTTATACACGGAAAAATTATTGTTTTCTGGAAAACGAAATTTTAAACCCACGATGTTGCGTTTATTGTTACACAGAAAAAAAAAATGATCATAGTTAATGTAATTCGAAATTTAATTTATTTTGATATCATTATTTGTTTTTAGTTTTATTTTACATAAAGCAATTTACCGTATTCCAAGTATGTCACAAAAATTGTCTAAACTAAACGTTGCTGTGAAACATGTTTCAAACTCTTAGAAACGTTCAAAATACTCCTTTCTTATGTAGAGAGTATAAAAAATGCTGGAGTTCTATGAAATCTGAATTTTAATGTGAAATTCGTGATGATGATTTGCTAAATATGACTGTGGCGTTATGGTCATACTCCACAATTCATACTTAAGGAAATAATTACATTGGTCTCGGTCTTATTCAGCGTACAAGTCAGTGCAACAATGACTGCACCTTGACAGCCGCCTCTAGAGTTGGTTTAAATGTTAATGGCTGTAATTAAGAAAATAAATGCAAATTGCTTTTATGTTTATTATAAATATCCCCTAATCGCTTGCAATTTATGTTTTTTTTCTACTAGATTTTAATTCCAAATGAACAAGGTCCATAAGTTGTAATGGCAATACAGTTTACTTATTTTGGTCGACATTAATGGAAACCAAAGTGCTAATAAATAACAGAAAGAAAAACTTAATTGAGTTGTTACAATACAGGGAATTACTTTTGATTTATACATGACAAGTAAAAATACAAAAACAAGTAAGGAAAGTCTAAAGTCGGGTGGGGCCATAGTCGGCCCCATTATACCCTTCACCACTATGTGTATAAATTTGTGATACCATCTTAATACCTTCAAATTTGTTGGGAGCTATATAAAAGCTTATATTCCCATATAAAAACATTTAAATCAGAAACGACTTGGAGAAACATTTTTGAATTTCTACAAAATCACTAGACTTTAAATTTAAATCGGCGAACGAAACACAATTAAGTAAGAATAACAAGTAAGTAAAGTCCAAAGTCGGGCGGGGCCGACTATATTATACCCTTTACCATTATGTAGACCAAAATTTATGTTACCATCTCAACTCCTTCAAATTTGTTGGGAGTTATTATCAAGGTTTATATTCCCATATACAAATATTTATATCTGAAACGATTTGGAGAAAAATTTTTGTACTTCTACAAAATCGCTAGAATTAAAAATTAAATCGGCTAGTACCCTGGGATGAAACACAATGTTAGCAAAAACAAGTAAGGAAAGTCTAAATTCGGGCGGGGCCGACTATATTATACCCTGCACCACTTTGCGGATATAAATTTTCGATACCATATCACATCCGTCAAATGTGTTGGGGGCTATATATAAAGGTTTGTCCCAAATACACACATTTAAATATCACTCGATCTGGACAGAATTTGATAGACTTCTACAAAATCTATAGACTCAAAATTTAAGTCGGCTAATGCACTAGGGTGGAACACAACGTTAGTAAAAAATATATGGGAAACATTTAAATCTGAAGCAATTTTAAGGAAACTTCGCAAAAGTTTATTTATGATTTATCGCTCGATATATATGTATTAGAAGTTTAGGAAAAGTAGAGTCATTTTTACAACTTTTCGATTAAGCAGTGGCGATTTAACAAGGATTTAACAAGGAAAATGACCATTTTTGTCGAAATCAGAAAAACATATACATGGAAGCTATATCTAAATCTGAACCGATTTCAATCAAATTTGGCACACATAACTATATTACTAGTTGTACTCCTAGTGCAAAATTTCAACCAAACTTGGCCAAAACTCTGGCTTCTGGGGCCATATAAGTCCATATCGGGCGAAAAATATATATGGAAGCTATATCTAAATCTGATCCGATTTCTATCAAGTTTGGCACACATGACTATACTAACAATTGTACTCCTTGTGCAAAATTTCAAGCTAATCGGGATAAAACTCTGGCTTCTGGGTCAATATAAGTTCATATCGGGCGATAGATATATATGGGTGCTATATCTAAATCTGAATCGATTTCAACCAAATTTGGCACGCATAGCTACAATGCTAAATCTACTCCCTGTGCAAAATTTCACCAAATTCGGCCAAAAATCTGGCTTCTGGGGCCATATAAGTCCATATCGGGCGAATGATATATATCGGAGCTGTATCTAAATCTGAACCGATTTCAATCAAATTTTGCACACTTGACTATACGACTAAGTTTTACAAAATTTCAAGTAAATCGGTATAAAACTCTGGCTGCTGGGTCCATATTAGTGCATATCGGGCGAAAGATATATATGGGAGCTATATCTAAATCTGAACCGATTTCCCCTACTCTGGCGTACATATATATGGGAGCTGTTTATGCCAAACAGAACAACCCTACAATCTTCCCCTCAGAATAAGATTCCTAAAATATTAATGAAAATATCCAGATACTCGCACTAAAAAAAATACGATATGTTTGACATTTATTAACGAACAATTTTTTAATTCTCCACTAAACCATTCTCTCATTCAATTTGTTAGGCTCTTACTGGTAAGAATCAATCCGAAAATAAATTTTGAATTCCAAAACCAAATCTAACTCCCTTGTTTTTCCTTCTTATTTCTCGGCTCATATCTTCATTCGGAATATATTCTCCTCGAATTTTTTTAGAGGTGCAAAGTCAACCGTCTGCTCTTTGCATCATCCACCACTTCCCCCGTGCATCAAGAGGAGCTATATCTTAATATGAACCGATTTTGACCAAATTTGGCATGCATAGTTAGAATAATATTACTGCTATCTCAGCAAAAAAAGTGAATGGGAGAATAATTTTGGCCTCCGTGGTCCTATGAGTGTAAATCGGGCGAAAAATATACATATATGGGAGCTATATGTAGATCTGAACCAATTTCAACCAAATTTGGCACACTTAACGGTACTATTAAACGTACTCCTTATGCCAAATTTGAAGCAACTCTGGGCAAAACTCTGGCTTTTGAAGCCATATAAGGGCAACTCGGACGAAAGATATATATGGGAGATATATCAAAATCTGAACCGATTTGAACCAAATTTGGCACGCTTAACGATACCATTAAACGTACTCCTTGTGCAAAATTTGAAGCAAATCAGGACAAAACTCTGGCTTTTTTGCCCATATATGTTCACATCGGACGAAAGATATATATGGGAGCTATATCAAAATCTGAACCGATTTGAACCAAGTTTGGCACGCTTAACGATACCATTAAACGTACACCTTGTGCAAAATTTGAAGCAAATCAGGGCAAATCTCTAGCTTTTGAGGCCATATTAGTCGAAATCGGACGAAAGTTATATATGGGAGCTATATCTATGGGAGCTGATATTTTGCATATCTCACGAAAGCCCTAAATACGTCAATTATGACCAGATCGGTGATAAACAGACAGACAGACGGACGGACATCGCTAAATCGACTCCGAATTTAATTCTAAGACGATCGGTATACCAAACCATGGGTCTCAGACTTTTCCTTCTTGGCGTTACATACAAATGCACAAACTTTTTATACCCTGTACCAGTACCACAGTAGTGGTGAAGGGTATAAAAATGGGAAATATAAAGTTGAAGCTATTTTATGCGCATTTATGATTTATCCGACGATACACATCGCAGCAAAAAAGCGTCGCCAAAAGAGTGGTAAAAATGTTATTTTTTGTTTTGATCCGGAAGTGGTACCAAATTGCCGCAGAAACGATGAATTTAACATGGGCTTATCAAAGGACGGATTTCGACCATTTCAACAGCCGTTGCGCTGAACTTGAATCACTTTTTAGAGTGTGATCTGAATTCTGTGTTTAAAAAAAAGTTTGTGCCAAATAAATAATTTTTATAATTTTTTATGGTTTTTGCTTCCTGTGTAGGTAAAGTAAAGAATATCTTTGGGAGGACATTGTTGGAAGTGTTTTTAAAGTTGTGCCTTTAGAAGAACTTCCACATTTTTTTTTTGTTGGGATTTATTCGAGGTATATGACAATTTGAGGAATTTTTATTTTTGCTCCTTAACAGTGGTGAGTTCACAAGAATATCGGATAAATTTCAATTGCCGGGTTTGTGGCAAAATTGGCCACAGAACCTTATCTAAACCTTCTGTGGAAAGTATGGGGACATCTTCGCTGACGGTGTGCCAATTTTGCCTAAATCGGAAATGGCGCTTTATGTAAATCTGAACCGATTCGGATAAAATTCGACACAGTTTAATAGAGTGTTAAATCTATTGCAGTAAAATTCTGTTGAAATGGGTATAAAATATGAAATTTTCTACCACATTTCCCCAACTCAGGCGTATACATATGGGTGCTTTATCCAAATCTATAACAATTTTAACTAAATTTGGCACACAAAACTAAAATCGTAATTCTACTCTCCAGGAAAAATTGCAAGTAAATCGAAATGAAAATTAGGTCTCCGGTTGTTATATGAATCTAAATCGGGCGAAAGATATATATGGGAGCTGTATCTAAATGTGAACCGATTTTAACCAAATTTAGCAAACATTGGTATAATGTCAATTCTACTCTCTGTGCAAAATTTCACGTAAATCGGTAGTAAACTTTGGCCTCTGTGGTCATAGGAGTCTAAATCGGGCGAAAGATCTATATGGGACCTACTCGTATATCTAAATCTGAACCGATTTCAAATTTAGCACGGATTGATAGAATATAAATTTGACTCTCTGTGCCCAATTTTTACGTGAATCGGTGTTAAAATTACGCCTCTACGGTCATATGAGTCTAAATCGGGCGAAAGATATATATGGGAGCTGTATCTAAATGTGAACCGATTTTAACCAAATTTAGCAAACATTGGTATAATGTCAATTCTACTCTCTGTGCAAAATTTCACGTAAATCGGTAGTAAACTTTGGCCTCTGTGGTCATAGGAGTCTAAATCGGGCGAAAGATCTATATGGGACCTACTCGTATATCTAAATCTGAACCGATTTCAAATTTAGCACGGATTGATAGAATATAAATTTGACTCTCTGTGCCCAATTTTTACGTGAATCGGTGTTAAAATTACGCCTCTACGGTCATATGAGTCTAAATCGGGCGAAAGATATATATGGGAGCTATATCTAAATCTGAACCGATTGCAATCAAATTTAGCCAGCATTGGTAGAATGTCAATTCTACTTTCTGTGCAAAGTTTTGCGTAAATCGGTAGTAATATTTGGCCTCTGTGGTCATATGAGTCTAAATCGGAAGATATATATGAGAGCTATATCTAAATCTGAACCGATTTGGCTGATATTTTGCAAATTTTTCGAGACTCATAAAATGTTCGGATGTACGGAATTTGAAGAAGATAGGTTGATAAACACTCCAATTATGACCACAAATCAAAAGTGATCGTCTTTGAGCCGAAAAAAGGTCCTTTG
Organism: Haematobia irritans; assembly: GCF_050003625.1. Taxonomy (NCBI): domain Eukaryota; kingdom Metazoa; phylum Arthropoda; class Insecta; order Diptera; family Muscidae; genus Haematobia; species Haematobia irritans. The sequence continues at coordinate 89,793,544 of NC_134401.1, read as the reverse complement.
CCAAATTTGAGGACGATCGGACTTAAATTGCGTGCTGGACTTTGCACACAAAAATACATCAACAGACAGACAGACGGACATAGCTAAATCGATTCAGAATTCAATTCAAAGACAATCGGTATACTAAACGATGGGTCTCTGACTTTTCCTTCTTGGCGTTACATACAAATGCACAAACTTATTATACCCTGTACCACAGTAGTGGTGAAGGGTATTCGGCCGGGCCGAATGTTAAATAACCACCACCATGAATCAAATAATACAATTAATTTCCTTTAAAACCTCTTCTTGAAATCGCAATAAAAAAAAATATCACCAAAATTTTTCCAATTAAAATTTTAATTGTATTCTAAAAAAATCAATTAAAAATGTAATTGGGTCAACAAATTTTTTAATTGAAACAAAGTTCAATCACGAAAATTATTTTTTAATTGTCGTCAATTAATTTTTTAATTGACGTTGGTGATTAATTTGATCGTTTCTGTGATGAAAGAAGATTGGATCAATTAATGGTCAATCGGGAGACTTTACACATGGGGATTATACATAAACAAGGACGGATTCACACCATATTCGCTACACTTATTAACGGTCCTAAAATACCTCCAAATTTTGAATTTCAGGAAAATCGGATAAAAATTTCGGTGTCTAGAAGACCAAGAAGTCAGAACCGGAAAATCGGTCTATATGGGAAAATCAGTCTATGGGGATAAGTATATCAAAATGTGGATCGATACGCCCCATATTCGGCTTACTTAAGTGTGGATTCAAAATCTAGATTTTGAATTTCAAGCACATCGAATAAAAATTGAGATGTCTAGAAGCTTGAGAGGTCAAATCGGGAGATCGGTCTGTATAAGGGAAATACCAATACATGGACCAATACACTCCATCTTCGGCAAACTCATATGTGTACCTAAAATGCCTCTATATTTCGAATTTCAGGCAAATTGGGTAAAACTTGCCGTTTGTACAAGCTCAAAAATTCAAATCAGGAGATAAGGATATATGGGGGCTATACCGAAAAACGGACCATCTTCCGCACGTACTTATGTGTGGACTCAAAATACACCAAGATTTTGAATTTTGGGCAAATCGGATAAAAATCGGGAGATCGGACTATACCAAACCACTCTAGATTTTGAATTTCAGGCAAATTGGATAAAAAATGCCCACTAAGTCAAATCAGGAAATCGGTCTATATTGGGGCTATATCAAAATGTGGACCAAATCACACCATATTCAGCACACTAGGTGCCGAGGAAATTGGGAGATCAATTTATTTGGAAGCTACATCAAATCTTATAATATTCGGCCCACCTATCTGTGGACCTAAAATACCACCAATTTGCAATTTTTACCCAAAGGAAGAACATTTGCGGTGTTTAGAGACATGAAACCGCGTATATCGGGGCTACACCAAAACTTGGTTCAATACATGCCATATTCAGCTGATCTATTTGTGGATCTCTAGATTTCAAATTTCAGGTGAATCGGAAAAAAATTGTGGTATCTAGAATCTCAAGAAGTCAAATCGGGAGTTTGGTCTATGAGGGGGAGAAAAACTTCGGCATCGAGAAACATAAAATGCCAAATTGGAAGATCGGTCTATACCGGGCCTCTACCAAAACATAGACCGATATGCACCAGTTTTGTGGGAAATCCGCATTACAAAGGGATCTTCATCAAAGTAACTAAAGGGCACTATAATCTTTTTAGAGTTGGGACGGTAAAATGAAAAAAGTTTAGTTCGTCGTAGTAAGTAGTCCAAGAGGAGTTGACCGACACCTTCAAATTAAGGTTGAGTTTTGCAGGCATTAAGGTTGAGTTTTGCAGCTAAAACAATTGAAAAAGTTTATTTTCTTTAAAATGAATTATTAAAGAAAAGCATTTTAGAGCGATAATGCCAACTTAATACCGGCCTTAAAGGTAAAAATGAAATTAAGTACAAAACAATCGGCCAGGCCGAATCTTATGTACCCTCCACCATGGATTGCGTAGAAACTTCTACGAAAGACTGTCATCCACAATCGAATTAATTGGGTTGTGGTATCTTAAAAGTTCTTAACATCGTTTTCTAAATTGTGAGTTAGTCGATACGTGGTATATATTAGACAAAAAAGGTATGTATAGATCAGCCTACAAATAATTACGAATCGATATGGACTTTTGCACGGTACGTAGAGAGCCAGAATTGAAATATGGGGGTCGCTTATATGTGGGCTATATACAATTACGAACTTGATATGGACCAATTTTTGTGTGATTGGGGATTGATTTATCTGAGGGCTATATATAACTATAGACCGATAAGGACGTAGTTAGGCATGGTTGTTAACGCCCATATACTAGCACAATGTACCAAATTTCAAAATTCATCCGAATCGGATGTGTTTGAGGCCATATATTGACAACACGTACCAAATTTCAACTGAATCAGATGAATTTTGATCTTCCAAGAGGCTCCGGAGGTCAAATCTGGTGATCGGTTTATATGGGGGCTATATATAATTATGGACCGATATGGACCATTTTGTGCATGGTCATTAGAGACCATATACTTACACCATGTACAAAATTTCAGCCGGATTGGATGAAATTTGCTTCTCTTAGAGGCTCCGCAAGCCAAATTGGGGGATCGGTTTATATGGGGGCTAAATATAATTATGGACCGATGTGGACCAATTTGTGCATGGTTGTTAGAGATCATATGCTGATACCATGTACCAAATTTCAGCTGGATCGGATGAAATTTGCTTCTCTTAGAGTCCCCGCAAGCCAAATTTGGGGGTCCGTTTATATGGGGGCTATACGTAAAAGTGGACCGATATGGCCCATTTGCAATACCATCCTACCTACATCAATAACAACTATGCCAAGTTTCAAGTCGATAGCTTGTTCCGTTCGGAAGTTAGCGTGATTTCAACAGACGGGCGGACATGCTCAGATCGAATTTCACCACGACCCAGAATATATATACTTTATGGGTCTTAGAGCAATATTTCGATGTGTTACAAACGGAATGACAAATTTAATATACCCCCATCCTATGGTGGAGGGTATAAAAAAAACGGTCGTAGCAGGGATTGAACCCACGACCTTTGCATGCAAAGCAGAAATGCTAACCACTGCCCCACGTGGCCGACAAATGTATATTTCTGTTTAATAATGTTATGTTTGCATGGGCTCGTGGGCGCTGCAAACTATGCTATATAAATGTAACTTATAACGATAATTGTCTACTGGTGACTACAATAGCTACGAAGCCCAGAAGATAGTGTGTTGGCTTACAAACTGTATGGTCCTCGGTCCGATTCTCCGTCCATGCGAAATGTAAAATTTAAGAAATTTAAAAAAATTATAAAATTATTTGTATTACAGAAAAAGGTGCCAAGAACTAAAAAATTTCGTGGATGTGAAAATTATGTGAGGGAAAGAGCACAATCTTCTATGGGGAAAATTCTTCCAAGCATATAATATTTTTGGGCTCAAAATGCTTCCAAACATATAATATGTTCACATAAAACAAACATATTAATGTTTCGGCAGTATCCAATAATATATGTGCTTCCTGCAAAATATGTTAGAGAAGCGATTTTTTTTTTTTGAGGGTGCAGGAATGAATATAAAGACAAGTGTTTTTCGTCGCCTAACCCATACTTTGCAAGATAGTTATAAAAAAAATTGGCACTCAGTGATAAGAAAGAAGTTCACCACAGTAGTATCACAATGGACTGAATAGTTTAAGTGAGCCTGAAATATCGGGCTGCCACTATATCTAACCAAACCTATCACTCCATGGGATATCTCAAAGTTTCATCATTCAGATTTTCAGAGTCTTTAGAAATCACTGGGTTCAATGTCGTCATCTACGATCTGTTTTCAATGAATACTCATCACTCATTATGCATCCTGCATCTCTCGATAATGACGCATCATTAAAGCGATCACGGACGGAAAATTCCTACATTCCATTTCAAAAGTAATTTGCTTAAATTTCAATGCTACGAAAACGACAAATGAATGACCGAATAACTAGCAGATTAATGGATCATGGGTAATAGAATTTTTCTGACTTGACATGATGGGGCAAACAACTGCTGCAGATGCAGTTGGTGGTGGTCATAGTCCTCGGGAAAAAAATTATCATCTGTGGATGTGGATTTTGAATTGCTATGGCATTTTGCCAATAAGCAGTCAATCTTGTTGGACTAGCATAATTGGCAGTTTGTCGGAGTCGACAGATAGATTTTTTATCCCAACTTCTGTGGCAATAGCGCTTGTCATGGGTCTGCTAGATGGTGGTCACCGCTGTGCCAAAAGGAACTCGTTGTGTTGAATTGCTGTCATTACGGTGGGCAGGCGCACACAACAACAATCTGTTCATGCCTGTACATGCTCATTATTCCGCCCCTCCTTATAATGGGCCGGAGAAGCAAATAAAGTCTCAGATTTACGCAAAAATAACTCCACGCTTTTCATCACTGTAATTTCATGGCAACGAATTTCATACACTCAAGCCTTTGGAGCCATGTAAACGAATCATTAACCTGACAGTTGTCTTCTTACATTTGAGTGTTTATTCAGTATCGTTCCTTTGTAAAAACAAAGAGAGTTTGAGAAAAAAAACGTAATCGTTAAAACATTACAGGAATGTGGTGATTATCGTCATTGCTGTTGCCATTTGGTTAACGGCCAACCATTATCCTAATCGCCGAACTCCAAAAGCACATCTTTATCGATAGGAGTCTAGATACACTGAAGGAAATATTTTCGCCCTTTGTAATTGTGCTGCAGCCTAATAAAGTGATTCTACACAAAAAAAAATATCACCAAAAGATGTCCAATTAAAAAGTTGATTCAAATTGAAGATTTTTTCAATTAATAAATTTATTGATACAATTAACTTTTTAAACAAGATACGTTAATTAAGTCAATGATTGAAAAATTGTAAAATTTTAAATTAAAACATTAATTGATACAATTCACTTTTTAATCAAACTACGTCACTTAAGAAAAGTGATGGATTTTTTTTTAACTAAAAATTTATTTCAAACATTTAATTATACCCTGCGCCACACTGTGGAACAGGGTATTATAAGTTAGTGCATATGTTTGCAACACCCAGAAGGAGACGAAATAGACACATGGTGTCTTTGGCAAAAATGCTCAGGGTGGGCTCCTGAGGCGATATAGCCATGTCCGTCTGTCCGTGAACACATTTTTGTAATCAAAGTCTAAATCGCACTTTTAGTCCAATCGACTTCAAATTTGGCACAAGTATGTTTTTTGGCTCAGAATAGAACCCTATTGATTTTGGAAGAAATCGATTCAGATTTAGATATAGCTCCCATATATATATTTCGCCCGATATGGACTTATATGGCCCCAGAAGCCAGAGTTTTACCCTAATTTGCTTAAAATTTTGCACAAGAAGAACAATTAGTACTATAGTCAAGTGTGCCAAATATTATTGAAATCGTTTCAGATTTAGATATAGCTCCCATATATATCGTTCGCCCGCTTTACACTCATATGACCACAGTGGCCAATCTTTTACTCCGATTTAGTTGAAATTTTGCACAGGGAGTAGAATTAGCTATGCGTGTCATATTTGGTTGAAATCGGTTCAGATTTAGATATATCTACCATATATAGCTTTCGCCCGATTTACACTCATATGGCCACAGAGGCCAATTTTTAACTCCGATTTAGTTGAAATTTTGCACAGGGAGTAGAATTAGCATTGTAGCTATGCATCCCAAATTTGGTTGAAATCGGTTCAGATTTAGATATAGCTCCCATATATATGTTTTTCTGATTTCGACAAAAATGGTCAATATACCAACATTTTCCTTGTAAAATCGCCAATGCTTAGTCGAAAAGTTGTAAAAATGACTCTAATTTTCCTAAAATATATATATCGAGCGATAAATCATAAATAAACTTTTGCTTAGTTTCATTAAAATTGCTTCAGATTTAAATGTTTCCCATATTTTTTTATTTTACTAACATTTTGTTCCACCCTTGTGCATTAGCCGACTTAAATTTTGAGTCTATAGATTTTGTAGAAGTCTATCAAATTCTGTCCAGATTGAGTGATATTTAAATGTATGTATTTGGGACAAACCTTTATATATAGCCCAACATATTTGACGGATGTGACGAAGATTTAGATCTACAAAGTGGTGCAGGGTAGAATATAGTCGGCCCCGCCCGACTTTAGACTTTCCTTACTTGTTTTTTAATCAAACTAAAATAATCAAGTTTGCTTTAAATCAAATATTTGGCGCATTGTACTAAGCAACGGTATAAATATAATATGTCATTGGAAAGGAAAGGAAAGCGAAGAAAATTGCAACTTGTTGGGCAAGAAAAGTTTTTGTAAACAGCTAAAATTTTTTGGGAATTAAATATGTATATGAATTGAAACCTTTATAACTTTTGAACTAATTATGGTATTATTACGATTTTCATTGAGTTTTGCAGGAAAATTGGTTTAAGATATCAAAATCCCATATATTATTTCGTTTGCTCTGGTATAAATTTTGCACAAAGAGTACAATTGATAGTGTGGTAATGAGGTCAAATTTGGTTAAAATCGGTTAAAATTTAGATATAGCTCCCATATATATATCATTCGCCCGATATCCACTTATACGGCCCCAGAAGCCAGAGGCCAAAGTTGTACTCCAATTTACATGAAGTTTTGTACATGGAGTAGAACTAATATTCCTATTATGAATGCCAAATTTGGTTGACATCGGTCCAGATTTATATATAGCTCCCATATATTTCGCCTGATTTTGATTCATATGACAATGGAGACCAAAGTTTCACTCCGAATATTTTGAAATTGTACGCAGAGAGTACAATTAGCATTTTTGCAAAGTGGGCCAAAGTTGCACTCAAAAAGAAGTGAACTCTCTATTTCACTAAAACCAATTTAACTTTATTTTAGTTCATGGAATTATTATGTTTGGAGAAAGTATTAAAAAATTTCTAAAAATACCTAAATGTTTTCTTCCTGGTGGGTTCACTGTTTTTTCAGAGTGGTCAAAATCGCTTAAGATTGAGACAAAGCTCCCATATCCTATACGTTTTTCCGTTTTAGGCAAATATAACCAATATACACACATTTTCAATTTAAAATCGGCACTGCTAAATGCAAACATTACTCAAATTTTCCCATTCTTCTAATACGTATCTAACGACCGATAAATCATAATTGCACACATAATTGATGTTCTGAAAAACCTACAGAATCTAGACCCCAACCTCCAGATTTCCAATTTCATGCAAATTGGCTAAAAACTTCGGTTTCTATAAGCCCAAGAAGTAAAATCGGGAGATCGGTCTATATGGGGGCTATACCAAAACATCGACCAATACTCACCATTTTCAGCACACCTCTCTATGGTCCTAAAATATCTCGCCTTGATTTGAAATTTAAAATCTGTGAATTCTCATCACAATTATTTCAATGACTGCGAGAAGTAAAATCTGGAAATTTTGCATTCAGTTTCAAGCAATTTTCATGATCAGTGCGTCTTCTAAACCCTCAATAAGTGGAATCGGTCTATATGGAGGCCTTACCAAATGAACCGATAAAACTAAATCATATACATTTTGTTATGGGTCTAAAATGCCAGTATATTTTCAATTTGTGGCAAATCGGATAAAAACTACAATTTCTTGAAACCCTAGGAGTTAAATCGGGAGTTCGGTGTAATGGGGGCTATACCAAAACATGGAAGGATACACACAGTATTCAGCACATTTAATTGTAGTTCTAGAATCTAGACCCCAATTCGGAGAGCCGGTCTATATGGGGCTATATTAAAACATGGACCGATAATCACCATTTTTGGCATATCTCTTTATTTTCCTAGAAAACCTCTAGATTTCCAATTTCAGGCTAATTGGGTAAAAACTACGGATTCTAGGAGACCAAGAAGTAAAATCGGGAGATCGGTCTATATGGTGGCTATATCAAAACAAAAATGAAAAAGTGGGGACTACAACCAAAAATTGTGCATTGGCTATACACGGCAGTGGTTCGACCTAATGCTATATATATATATATATATATATATATATATATATATATATATATATATATATAATGCTATATGGTGTTGTAGTCTGGTGGCCGGCACTTCAGAAACCGACTTGTTTAGATAAAGTTCAGTGTATGGCGAGCTTATGTATCTCAGGCGCATTTAGTAAGACAGGAACAGACTCCCTTAATGTCATGCTACATCTATTGCCTTTAGACATTTTGGCCAAACAGTCAGATGCAACAACGGCTGTGCGGTTGCGCGAGCTATCGCTGTGGTCGGAAAAAATGTACGGTCATAGTTCGGTCCTCAAAGTAATGCCAGATGTGCCTACCGTAGTGGATTACACCCTGGCAAAACCACTTTTCGACAAAAAGTTTGAAACTCTAATTCCCAACAGTGAGGCGTGGTGTACACAGACCCCGGGGAATAAAAGGTATATAGATTTCTATACTTATGGCTCCAAATTGAATGGACAAGTGGGGTTCGGAGTATATTCTAAAGATCTGGAAATTCGAATAGCGAAAAGATTACCTAATCACTGTAGTGTTTTTCAGGCTGAAATATTGGCAATAAGAGAGGTGGTGAATTGGCTGAGAAGTAATGTTCCAACAAATATTGGCATTAATATATACTCAGACAGTCAACCTGCAATAAAATCCTTGGACTCTGTGTTCCTTAACTCAAAAACGACCATAGACTGCCGCAAATCTCTCAACGAGATGGCTGAGCAGTATAATATTCACCTAATATGGGTGCCTGGCCATATGAACATACCGGGGAACTGCGAAGCGGATGAGTTGACAAGGCTAGGGACTACCTTACTTATTCCAGGCGAACTAGAATCTGTTGGTATGCCCCTGGCTACCTGCAAGCTCATGCTGCGTGAGAAGGCTGTTATGATGGCAAATGTTCGATGGGAAAATTGCAAGGGTTGTAACGACACCAAGCAAATATGGCCCCATTTAAACTTAAACCGCACACTAGATATGCTAGTGTTCTCAAGGCGTCAGATAGCACTCCTAATATCTGCTATAACGGGTCGCTGCCTGATAGGCGAATTTGCAAAAACTATAGGTGCGAAGTATAAAGACTATTGTATAAGCTGTCATGATGTGGAGGAAAATGAATCAATTAAACACCTCTTGTGTGAGTGTCTTGCTTTTTGTGTAAGGCGTAAGCGAATTTTAGGAGCATATAGCTTTAGATTACTGGCGGACCTGGAAAACTTTAACTTAAGCAGTCTGCTAATGGTTTTGGAGCAATCTGGTTGGTTCAACAAAAGTAAATAAAAGAGAAGGTTCAGTGGTTAAGACTAGAAGTGCCCATATGTAATAGGTACTTTTAGTTAATGTGGTATCACAATGGACTGAATAGTCTAAGTGAGCCTGAAATTTAATCGGGCTGCCACTTTAACCTAACCTAACCTATATTAAAACATGGACCGATACTCGCCATTTTCGGCACACCTCTTTAAAGTCCTAGAATACCTCTAGATTTCCGATTTGAGGCAAATTGGGTAAAAATTACGGATTCTAGGAGACCAAGAAGTAAAATAGGGAGAGCGGTCTATATGGGGGCTATATCAAAACATGAACCGATAGGCACCATTTTCGGTACACTGTTGTATGATCCTAAAATACCGCTAGATTTCCAATTTCAGGCAAATTGGATAAAAACTATAGTTTTTATAAGCCCAAGACCCCAAATCGGCAGGTCGGTTTATATGGGGACTATATCAAAACTTGGACCGATATAGCCCATCTTCGAACTTGACCTGCCTGCAAACAAGAGACGAATCTGTGGCAAATTTCAGGACGATAGCGCCATTATTGAAGGCTGTAGCGTGATTACAACAGACAGACGGACATGCTTATATCGTCTTAGAATTTCTCCCTGATCAAGAATATATATACTTTATATAGTCGGAAATCGATATTTCGATGTGTTACAAACGGAATGACAAACTTATTATACCCCCGTCATGGTGGTGGGTATAAAAAAACAGTTAATTTTTATACCCTCCATCATAGGATGGGGGTATATTAACTTTGTCATTCCGTTTGTAACACATCGAAATATTGCTCTAAGACCCCATAAAGTATATATATTCTGGGTCGTGGTGAAATTCTGAGTCGATCTAAGCATGTCCGTCCGTCCGTCCGTCCGTCCGTCCGTCCGTCTGTTGAAATCACGCTAACTTCCGAACGAAACAAGCTATCGACTTGAAACTTGGCACAAGTAGTTGTTATCGATGTAGGTCGGATGGTATTGAAAATGGGCAATATCGGTCCACTTTTACGTATAGCCCCCATATAAAGGGACCTCAGATTTGGCTTGTGGAGCCTCTAAAAGAAGCATATTTCATCCGATCCGGCTGAAATTTGGTATATGGTGTTGGTATATGGTCTCTAACAACCATGAAAAAATTGGTCCACATCGGTCCATAATTATATATAGCCCCCATATAAACCGATCCCCAGATTTGGCTTGTGGAGCCTCTAACAGAAGCATATTTCATCCGATCCGGCTGAAATTTGGTATATGGTGTTGGTATATAGTCTCTAACAACCATGCAAAAATTGGTCCACATCGGTTCATAATTATATATAGCCCCCATATAAACCGATCCCCAGATTTGGCTTGTGGAGCCTCTAACAGAAGCATATTTCATCCGATCCGGCTGAAATTTGGTATATGGTGTTGGTATATGGTCTCTAACAACCATGCAAAAATTGGTTCCCATCGGTCCATAATTATATATAGCCCCCATATAAACCGATCCCCCGATTTGGCTTGCGGAGCCTCAAAGAGAAGGAAATTGCATCCGATCCGGCTGAAATTTGGTACATGATGTTGGTATATGGTCTCTAACAATCATACAAAAATTGGTCCACATCGGTCCATAATTATATATAGCCCCCATATAAACCGATCCCTAGATTTGGCTTGCGAAGCCTCAAAGAGAAGCAAATTGCATCCGATCCGGCTGAAATTTGGTACATGGTGTTAGTATATGGTCTCTAACAATCATACAAAAATTGGTCCACATCTGTCTATAATTATATATAGACCCCATATAAACCGATCCCTAGATTTGGCTTGCGAAGCCTCAAAGAGAAGCAAATTTTATCCGATCCGGCTGAAATTTGGTACATGATATTGGTATATGGTCTCTTACAACCGTGCAAAAATTGGTCCACATCGGTTCATAATTATATATAGCCCCCATATAAACCGATCCCCAGATTTGGCTTGCGAAGTCTCCAAGAGAAGCAAATTTCATCCAATCCGGTTGTAATTTGGAACATGGTCCATATCGGTCCATAATTATATATAGCCCCCATATAAAACGTTCTCCAGATTTGACCTCCGGAGCCTCTTGGAGGAGCAAAATTCATCCGATCCGGTTCAAAGTAGGAACGTGGTGTTAGTATATGGTCGCTAACAACCATACCAAAATTGGTCCATATCGGTTCATAATCATGGTTGCCACTAGAGCCAAAAATAATCTACCAAAATTTTATTTCTATAGAAAATGCTGTCAAAATTTTATTTCTAGAGAAAATTTTGTTAAAATTTTATTCGGTTCATAATAAAATTTTCATCATTGTCAAAATTTTATTTCTATAGAAAATTTTGTCAAAATTTTATTTCTATAGAAAATTTTGTTAAAATTTTATTCGGTTCATAATCACAGTTGCCACCCGAACCAAAAATAATCTACCAAGATTTTATTTCTATAGAAAGTTTTGTCAAAAGTTTATTTCTATAGAACATTTTGTTACAATTTTATTTCTGTAGAAATTTTTGTCAAAATTTTCTTTCTATAGAAAATTTTGTTTTTTGTAATTTGCATATTTCGGCAGGATGTTGAAACATTTTATAGTTAGTGAACAAATCGGAATTTTTTGAAAAAAAGAAGGGCTTAGCAATTGGTGCATTGCCAAATGAAAATTTTTTCAAACAAATTTTTTCTTTCGTAATAATTGGGATAAAAGGGAGTTCATATACTACATGACCAAAATGGGCGAAAAATTTGTCAAAATTCTGTATTTTTTTGAAATTTGAAAACATTATTCAGCAGCTAAACCAAAATTTAATACCTCCGAGGTGACCAACTTTCAACGCCTACAAGACAGCCGTGGGCTCACTAGGGCCCAACAAACATCTCTGCTTTCACACCCTCAAAAAAATAGCTTCTGTAACATATACACCCAGAAAAAAGTGACCCCTTCTTTAAGTTAAAATGAACTCATTGTGAAGAAAGTTGAACTTCGTATAGCGCCAAAGACATTTTTATTTGTTTGAACGATGTGATTTTCGTAGAAATTAGGAATAATGCATTCCATATATTAGTTAACATTTTCCTATATTTATATACCACTATACTACAGAATGAAAAAATTTAACTAATTTGAATTCATATATGGAATGATTTTATTGAATTTTTTTCATTCATTTCGACAAATCTTACACATTTGTGGTAAAACTTTTACTTCATAATTAGAACTGCTTACCTTCGTTTTTAAATACAATTTTATTTATTTCTATAAGCAATTTTATCTTCAATAAAAGACATGTTTTATTAATATATTGAATATATTTATTAAGAATCAACAGCATCGAATCTCTTTGAAATATTAGTTTATTATTCCACTATTTCCAATTTCCGTGTGATATTATAAACTGTAAAACGCATTTTTTCTTCTTCTTGTACTTTTCACTTTTAATAAGTTGCTGCCTAACGATTTTGTCCTCCTTTTACAATTTCAATACCTACAAATATAAAAAATCATAAAACATTTTTGTTGCAAAAGGTTAGCGTCACTGAATATTACCTGATAATTGAAGATTCCAAAATGAAGACAAATGAAAGGGTTGTTATTCTGCTGGTGTTTTCTTTCTTTATACACTATCACGAACATTGATAGATTTATTTAAAAAAACGAAAATTTTTCTCACTAATTTAAAATAACAAATATTTTATATATTTTATTTGTTATTTATTATATTATTTTACCATATTATTTTTAACAATCTCTCCGTATACCAAAACAACGCGATTCCAACTAAAAAAACAACCGACGCGCAAATATATCGATTACACCCACGCGCAAACACATCGATTGACAGGTATCGATTCCAGGTAGACAATAGAAATTTAGGAAAATTTCCTATATTCTAACAAGTGTTTCCTTAAGTTTTGAAAGGATTGCATACTTCTTAGTACGAATGAACTAAAATATTTTTCTATGCCAAGTGTTGTTCGTATGTATGAAAAACTTTCTATTATAAAGGAAGTCGCAATTATCATTTTATAAGAAATTTTACTAATTTTGAAGAAACTTGGTTTTAGTTCGGTTTTTGTTTATTTTTACGAATGCTTTGTTATCGGTGAATAAAATTTTCTTTTTCAGTAGTAAATTCTTATACCCAGCGAAGAAAATAGTATGAGTAAAATTCCATGCCTTATTCTAGTTAATGAACTATTCCTAAATGCTTACAGTTTAGGATTGTTTTACTGAAACGAGTAAATTTTATTATTTTTCACAAAAATTTACCTTAATGGAAATAAAATGGATAAACTATATTGATGAAAATTTTTTCCTTTAGTTTCGAAGGCACTTTTTTCTGGGTGTACCCCAAACACATTTTGGTTCGAGCATATATATTTTCAGGATTGGTCCAAACAATATATTGTTTGTATTGTTCAAACATATTATGTTTCACCTTAGGCATACACTGGTAGAAAAAAGATTTAATGAAATTTTCTTTGTGTGGATATATTTTTAAGGCGTCAATTGGTTACTTCCATTATTTTACTTGCAGCATACTCTCTAGGTCTCTCTTTCTTAACACATATGTGTTTATAGGCTATTTCTAAATTGCTATATGTTTGTATCCAAGCATATGATATTTACAATCATTATATGTCCCAAACATAATATGTTCTAACATATTAACATATGTGTCCCAACGGTGTTATGCTAGTTTATGAACATTGTATGCTTGTAACATTGTATTGTGTTAAAAATTTGAGTCTCATCATATAATTTTTACATCCAAACATATGAATAACAGTCTTTTTCGTCCGCGCATACAAAGCAAAAACTATGTTAATATCTTTTGTATCTAAAGGGTGATTTGTTAAGAGCTTGATAGCTTTTTAAAAAAAAAAAAACGCATAAAATTTGCAAAATCTCATCGGTTCTTTATTTGAAACGTTAGATTGGTCCATGACATTTACTTTTTGAAGATAATTTCATTTAAATGTTGACCGCGGCTGCGTCTTAGGTGGTCCATTCGGAAAGTCCAATTTTGGGCAACTTTTTCGAGCATTTCGGCCGGAATAGCCCGAATTTCTTCGGAAATGTTGTCTTCCAAAGCTGGAATAGTTGCTGGCTTATTTCTGTAGACTTTAGACTTGACGTAGCCCCACAAAAAATAGTCTAAAGGCGTCAAATCGCATGATCTTGGTGGCCAACTTACCGGTCCATTTCTTGAGATGAATTGTTCTCCGAAGTTTTCCCTCAAAATGGTCATAGAATCGCGAGCTGTGTGGCATGTAGCGCCATCTTGTTGAAACCACATGTCAACCAAGTTCAGTTCTTCCATTTTTGGCAACAAAAAGTTTGTTAGCATCGAACGATAGCGATCGCCATTCACCGTAACGTTGCGTCCAACAGCATCTTTGAAAAAATACGGTCCAATGATTCCACCAGCGTACAAACCACACCAAACAGTGCATTTTTCGGGATGCATGGGCAGTTCTTGAACGGCTTCTGGTTGCTCTTCACTCCAAATGCGGCAATTTTGCTTATTTACGTAGCCATTCAACCAGAAATGAGCCTCATCGCTGAACAAAATTTGTCGATAAAAAAGCGGATTTTCTGCCAACTTTTCTAGGGCCCATTCACTGAAAATTCGACGTTGTGGCAGATCGTAAGTCTATTCATGATGAAATGTCAAAGCATACTGAGCATCTTTCTCTTTGACACCATGTCTGAAATCCCACGTGATCTGTCAAATACTAATGCATGAAAATCCTAACCTCAAAAGAATCACCCTTTATTATACCCTCATCATCTATAGGTCTTAGCCTATATTTAACGTTTTTTATACCCTCCACCATAGAATGGGGGGTATATTAACTTTGTCATTCCGTTTGTAACACATCGAAATATTGCTCTAAGACCCCATAAAGTATATATTCTGGGTCGTGGTCAAATTCTGTGTCGATCTGAGCATGTCCGTCCGTCCATCCGTCCGTCTGTTGAAATCACGCTAACTTCCGAACGAAACAAGCTATCGACTTGAAACTTGGCACAAGTATTTGTTATTGATGTAGGTCGGATGGTATTGCAAATGGGCCATGTCGGTCCACATTTACGTATAGCCCCCATATAAACGGACCCCATATTTGGCTTGCAGATCCTCTAAGAGAAGCAAATTACATCCGATCCGGCTGAAATTTTGTACATGGTGTTAGTATATGGTCTCTAACAACCATGCAAAATTGGTCCACATCGGTCCATAATTATATATAGCCCCCATATAAACCGATTCCCCGATTTGGCTTACGGAGCCTCTAAGAGAAGCAAATTTCATCCGATCCGGCTGAAATTTTGTACATGGTGTCAGCATATGATCTCCAACAACCATGCAAAAATTAGTCCACATCGGTCCATAATTATATATAGCCCCCATATAAACCCATCCCCCGATTTGTCTTTCGGACCCTCTAAGAGAAGCAAATTTCATCCGATCCGGCTGCATTAGCGTAGCTAGACAATTTTCCTAGGGGGAAAAGCTAAGAATTTATAGACTGAACTTATAGGTTCAATTAATGTTTTATTCCATAAAAATGAATAAAAAATCAGACATCAAAATAACAAGACAATTAATTTATAATAAACCAACTAAAAGTAGTTCCACACTTTTTCCAGCAAAAAATTGGGAGTTGTTCAAATGTAATCACAAAGAAGTTAATTATTAACTGCACAGTTTTTAACTTTAATTAATAATAAATAAAATGGTACAAATCATTCAAATTTTGCCACAAAAATGCTAAATCCATTATAGAAAAATCGATAATTTTTTAAAATATTCGAGGGAAAACGTTTCACACAAGCGTTAGAATGCATTAAATCATAAAAAATATAAAAATTATTTATTTGGGAAAATATCATAAAAGTTTTCAATTCACATTCTCTTGGGGGGGGGGCTAAAACTTTTCTGGGAGGGTCTAAGCCCCCTCCCCAGAGGACTTCCTACGCTTATGTCCGGCTGTAATTTGGTATATTGTGTTAGTATATGGTCTCTAATGACCATGCAAAACTTGGTCCACATCGGTCCATAATTATAATAGCCCCCATATAAACCGATCCCCAGATTTGACCTCCTGTGCCTTTTGGAGAAGCAAAATTCATCCGATCTGGTTGAAATTTGGTACACGCAAAGAAAAAAAACGTTTGGAAAACGTGTACCGAAAACGTTTTTCTTTTGTTAGAGTTTTTTGAATTGCTTCGAAAATTTTAAACTTTTATCAACAAAAAAATTCGTTTGTTACAAAGTTTTTATTTTTTCAATAAAAAAAGTTATTTTTGAAACAACAACAGAGTCCATTTCGTTTATATCAAACACTGTTCTTTTCTGACTTTTGGTCTTTAATAAAACACATTTTACAGTTCAAAATTTAATATAGTACAATGTAATGTAGAACATATTTTTCGGAACATATGTAGAATGTATGTAAAAAAAAAAAAAAAAAAAACTTTGGTCGAAGCAGGGATCGAACCCACGACCCTTGGCATGAGAGTCAGACGTAGCAACCACTGCTCCACGGTGCCAAACTAAATGTTTTTTTCTGTTAAATAAACTTTGTTTATTCGGTTCGTGGGCGCCGCAAGCTATGCTATATAAATATAACTTATATGGATATTTATCTGTTGATGACCATAACAGGTACATAGCTCAGTGGTTAGTGTGTTGGCTTACAAAGTACATGGTCCGCGGTTCGATTCTCCGTCCAGGCGAAAGGTAAAAAAAAAAATTAAAAAATTTATAAAATCGTATAATTTCTTCTACATTGTTTGTATTACAGAAAAAGGTGCTAAGAACTAAAAATCTTCGTGGAAGTGAGAAAGATGTGAGGGAAAATGCAATTAGCCAGAAACAATTTTTTTTTTTGAGTTAGTCTTTATGAAATTGTTTTTACATCCTGGAAAAGAATAAACGTTTATCACAAAAAGTATATACTTTTCTTCCAAATACACTTCCTTACAGCGAAAAGCAAATGAGAAACGAACTTTGTTTGTCTAAAATTTCGTTTGGGAGGAAAGAATTATTTTTTTGCGTGTACGTGGTGGTAGTATATGATATTTAACAACCATGCCAAAAATGGTCCATATCAGTCCATAATCATATATAGCCCCCATATAAACCAATCCCGAGATTTGGTTTTACAGCCTCTTGGAGGAGCAAATTTCATCCGAGTCAGTTGAAATTTGGTACATTGTGCTAGTATATGGCCGTAACAACCATGCCTAACTAGGTCCATATCGGTCTATAGTTATATATAGCTCTCAGATAAATCGATCCCCAATCACACAAAAATTGGTCCATATCAAGTTCATAATTCTATATAGCCCCCATATAAGCGACCCCCAAATTTCAATTTCCATGTCGATTCCTAATTATTTGTAGACTTACCTATACATAACTTTTTTGTGTAATATATACCACGTATGGACTAACTCACAATTTAGAAAACGATGTTAAGAAGTTTTAAGATACCACAACCCAAGTAATTCTATTGTGGATGACAGTCTTTCGTAGAAGTTTCTACGCAATCCATGGTGGAGGATACATAAGATTCGGCCTGGCCGAACTTACGGCCGTATATACTTGTTTTATTTAAGCCAAAGATCCAATATCTCTGTTAATTTAAAGATAGTTTCTTTAATTGGAAAATGTTTTGTTTTTACATTAGGGAAATTTTCCTTACTTCAAAAGCTCACGACTCTAAAGGGGGACGCAAGTTTCAAAAGATTAGTGCCCTCATTTTAATGAAAAAAAAAAATAATGCAGAGCTCATAAAATTTCTTTTAATTAAAATTATTGTGTAAATTGTGTGTGCTAAAATGTAGGCTGCATAAACGTTCATATTAAGTCAATATATTTTTTCATTATCTATATGCCGATACCTTGAGATTATTTGTTGTCTCAGATTATTCTCCATATATGGACTTTCTTCTCAGAAGTTGACATTTTATGAATATTCATGAGAATAAAGAAAAATACCACAGTCTTACTACAATTGTCATAAAGCTAAAAGCTAAAAAGCTTAAACAAACAAAACAAAGAATATATGGGGATATCTACAAGTAATGCAAATAAAAAAAATTGCTCATAAAATGGTTGGATAGAATCCTCAAATGAGACACGTATGCAGAATACCTGTAGAATATACTACCTGTTTTACAATTGACATTATCTTTGCAATAATCCCTACATGAGTAACGATGGTGGCCACATAAAATATTTTTATTGAAAATTCATAGGACTAATGGTATGGGGAGAATGGACGTACAAAAGATCCCTTACATACCGTGTACTCTTGATGATTTAAGCTAAAATCTACAATATTTGTCAATGACACCGACCTAAGAGCCAGTGCAGATAAGGAATGAGCAAGCAAACTGGTAGCTATGCAATTTTCAAGATAAATTTACAGCGTATTATAACACCCAGCATTCAAACAATGTAAGTATTATTTATTTGCTTCACTGGCGCCCAATAAAGTGCTACTGGTGAAGAAGATTTTCATAGCTACTCCACAGATACCGAATGGGTAAATGAATGTCATGTTTTTGAGAATTCTTCTTCTACACTGAAAAAAAACTATAATACCAATACGAAAGTTAAGGCATAATTATTTTTGGGAAATTTAAACAACAATGGGCAAGTACTTCCTTCGGCCGAGATTTATTATCTGCATCTTCGAATAAAAGTTTTCTTTATCCTGTGCCACTTTGTGTTCAGGGCCGGCCCCTGAATCGATCTAGCCATGTGTGTCGGTCTGTCTGTTTCAAATAAGGCTTAAGTAATAAAACCCCCATTGAATTTAGAAGAAATCGGTTCAGAATTAGATATAGCTCCCATATATCGTTCACACGATATGCGTTTGTATAGCTCTTGACACCAGAGTTTTACTGTGATTTGCTTTAAATTTTGCACAAAAGAATACAGTTGATAGTGGTGTAGTGCGCCTAATTTGAAATCGGTTTAGATTTAGCTCCCATATCCCATATAGGGAGCCACCGTGGTGCAATGGTTAGCATGCCCGCCTTGCATACACAAGGTCGTGGGTTCGATTCCTGCTTCGACCGAACACCAAAAAGTTTTTCAGCGGTGGATTATCCCACCTCAGTAATGCTGGTGACATTTCTGAGGGTTTCAAAGCTTCTCTAAGTGGTTTCACTGGAATGTGGAACGCCGTTCGGACTCGGCTATAAAAAGGAGGTTCCTTATCATTGAGCTTAACATGGAATCGGGCAGCACTCAGTGATAAGAGAGAAGTTCACCACTGTGGTATCACAATGGACTGAATAGTCTAAGTGAGCCTGATAACCTAACCTAACCTAACCTATGGGAACACAGAGAGTAAAATTAAAATGTATGCAATGTGTGTAAAATTTGGTAAAAAAAAAAACAGCTCAGGTTTAGACACATATATGTTCTTCCGATTTTTCCGAAATATGACCAAAGTACCTACATTTTGTAGAAGTTCAGATTAAAAAAAATCCTGAAGTGAAAATGAAAGTCAAATCAAGTGAACTTATGTTTAGTGTATTTCACATAAGGATGTTTTATACCCTCCACCATAGGATGGGAATATATTAAATTTGTCATTCCGTTTGTAACACATTAAAATATTAGTATAAGACCCCATAAAGTATACATATATAAAGGGCGATACGGTCAAAATTTGGTCAATATAAACTTGACGTAGTTCTTTCAATTTTGCATTTAAAAAACCTGAACACCCCTCATTTTGAAGGTGTGTGTGTGTAGAATGTTGCTCCTATTTTGATTTTAGAATTCACTATTCAGTTGTCAAAATGCCGTCCAAGCAAGAAGAGCAGCGTATCAAAATTTTGCTCGCGCATCGCGAAAATCTGAGCTACTCGCACGCAAAGCTGGCAAAATCGCTAAAAGTTGCCAAATCAACCGTTACAAATTTAATTAAAGTGTTTGGGGAACGTTTGTCGACAGCCAGGAAGTCTGGATCGGGGAGAAATCGAAAACCGGAAGCCGCTGAGACGACAAAGAGAGTTGCCGGTAGTTTCAAGCGAAACCCTAACCTCTCTCTCCGAGATGCCGCAAATAAGCTGGGTGTATCGTCTACACGCGTGCATAGAGCCAAAAATCGAGCCGGAATATCGGCTTACAAGAAGGTAGTGACTCCAAATCGCGATGATAAACAAAATACGACGGCCAAAGCGCGATCCCAGAGGCTGTACACGACGATGTTGACGAAGTTTGACTGCGTGGTAATGGACGACGAAACCTACGTCAAAGCCGACTACAAGCAGCTTCCGGGACAGGAGTTTTATACGGCAAAAGGAAGGGGAAAGGTAGCAGATTTTTTCAAGCACATAAAACTGTCAAAGTTCGCAAAGAAATATCTGGTTTGGCAAGCCATCTGTACCTGTGGCTTGAAAAGCAGCATTTTCATAGCTTCCGGGACTGTCAACCAAGAAATTTACGTGAAAGAGTGTTTGAATAAACGTCTGCTGCCTTTCCTGAAGAAACACGGTTGTTCCGTACTGTTTTGGCCGGATTTGGCATCTTGCCATTACGGTAAAAAGGCCATGGAGTGGTACGCCGCCAACAACGTGCAGGTGGTTCCCAAGGACAAGAACCCTCCCAACACGTCAGAGCTCCGCCCAATTGAGAAATACTGGGCTATTGTCAAGCGGAACCTAAAGAAGACCAAAAAACTGCTAAGGACGAGCAGCAGTTCAAGGCAAACTGGCTTTCTGCGGCGAAGAAGGTGGACAAGGTGGCTGTACAAAATCTGATGGCAGGTGGCAGCCTAACTGAATATTTTTCCTGAATTTTATACTAATTGAACTTGAAAAAGAAATTTAATTTGATTTTTTAAATTAACGATTTCACCATTTACACGCGTTTTCCCTTGACCAAATTTTGACCGTATCACCCTTTACTCTGGGTCATGGTGAAACTCTGAGCCGATCTAGCGATGTCCGTTCGTCCGTCGGTTGAATTCACGCTAACTTCCGAACGAAACAAACTATCGACTAGAATCTTGGCACAAGTACTTGTTATCGATGTAGGTCGGATGGTAACAGTTTGACTGATAAGTCCCCGGTCTAACAAAGAAAAACACATTTTTTTTTGTCAAAATTCGTTTTTATTATTCAACATAGTTCCCTTCAAGAGCGATACAACGATTATAACGACCTTCCAATTTTTTGATACCAGTCGATTGGACTCAGGAGTGTAGTGATGGAGCCATGTTTCATCCATTGTCACATATCGACGGAAAAACTCGAGTGTATTACGAGTTAACAGCTGCAAACACCGCTCAGAATAACACGTTGTTGTTTTTGGTCAAATGTGAGCTCGCGCGGCACCCATTTTGCACAGAGCTTCCGCATATCCAAATATTGATGAATGATATGACCAACACGTTCCTTTGATATCTTTAAGGCCTCTGCTATCTCGATCAACTTCGTTTTACGGTCATTCAAAATCATTTTGTGGATTTTTTTGATGTTTTCGTCGGTAACCACCTCTTTCGGCGTCCACTGCGTTCACCATCCTCCGTGCTCATTTCACCACGCTTGAATTTTGCATACCAATCAATTATTGTTGATTTCCCTGGGGCAGAGTCCGGAAACTCATTATCAAGCCAAGTTTTTGCTTCCACCGTATTTTTCCCCTTCAGAAAACAGTATTTTATCAAAACACGAAATTCCTTTTTTTCCATTTTTTCACAATAACAAAAGTTGCTTCACAAAAGACACTCTATCTCACAAACTAATTGACTTACAGACGTCAAATTTTGACACGAGTCATTTGAAGATTGGTACTATATAAAAATAATATTCATTTAATACTAGCGACGCCATCTATGTGTCAGACAGGGGACTTATCAGCGAACCTGTTATACACATTTAGTTGAACATTTTCAAAAATTTGATGGTAAGTCGATTGGTGAAATGCTGGCCACTACAATTTCCAAATCGGGCAAACTATCGATATGGGAGTCAGGGATGTGAACGAAGTTCTGTTTCGGCGGGGACCCGAGCGAAAATTTACTCTGTATTCCAAGAACATGTCTAGAGGTACGGCCCCATTGGCAAAGTCTACGTAAGCCTAAAATAGCGAGATATACACATTGAGCAGAAATTGTTCAAAAATTGGATGGTAAGTCGATTGCTGAAATGCTGGCCACTAGAATGTCTAACCACTAACCACTGCCACAGCTAATACCTATTCGTTAAACATCGATTGACTTCGTCCTTATGAAATTTATTTGTAATGGCATTACATCCTCTCATAGAATGAACTATCTGCCATCTTCATCATTCATTGCACATTTGGCTCCGATTACGAAATCTTCACAATGAACGAATAGCCATTGCAATACGTACAACTCCATATTTAGAACATTGCTCAGAACTGTAGCAACCACAAAAATATCCTCATTCACTTCGGATTGTGCCAATTTTATTTATAACCCCTCGATAATGATCGCCAATGGAAAGTGCCTTGAATTATTTACACGGAAGCGAAAAACATTGTCAGCTTTAATCTGCATCACATGCAGCAAATGTTGCACGTGCTTAGCATACGCCGCAAATCTTGAGCATGTGTAGCCCATAACGTTCGCCGTTCACAGATATCGTAGATTGGCGATGAATAATATTTCAATGTTTCTGCCACATGCCACAAAATTTCGTTGCACTTTTAATAGCCTCCGATGTGGATTGGCTTTTCTTTATGGCTCGGTGGTTATTGAAGGCTTCCAACATCATGCATTTGTTGTTTACCATGGGCCATAGGAAAATAGACGCATTCCGTCAATATTTATAGCCGGTCAGCGGTGGTTCAGCGTCAGACTGTCTGTGAAGCGTGCGTGTGTAAAGATCTGAAAAGAATTTCATTATTTATGACTATGGACTTCATGAAATATTAAATATGAAATTTAATATTGCTATACATAGTTTGCAAATTTTGTAAATATTGAAAGAATTATTGACCCGCATGAGGTATCGTTGCCATGTTTTTTTTTTTTTCTGAAGACCAGAAAACTGTAGACGAAATATTTGTAGTTTTCACTAGACAGTCAAGGCCGTATTCAGGGGGGGGGGGGGGGTGAGGGGGATCAAACCCCCCCCCCCCCCCCCCCGAAATGAATGAATATTTTTATATAAATAAATATATATTTTTAGCTGCATAGAAAAATCTTATCGAAGATGTTGAAGAAAAGCTGGAGGTTTTATTTTGAAAAACGCTTACCTATAAAACTTGCACAAATCATAGAATACTAGTTGAAAAGCCCGTCAAACAACGGTCGAAAAAAACAAATTGTGTTTGTTGTTCTTTTTGTGAACATGACTCGCTTTTTTTGGCCATAGCAACAACAACGAAACAGCCAAACACACATGTGTAAATGAAATGGCGCAAAACCTGCGAAAAGAACCTGCCTAATTCAGCGATGGAAGCACTTGGAGAGTGCAATAAAGAGATATTTCCAAACGTGCATATTCTTTTAAAAATTTTGGTCACTTTGCCAGTTACTTAGGGATGGAAAATACAATTTTTAAGAAAGTACAAAAAAGGTATTTTTTGAGCGGAAAGGTACTTTTTACTAAATTTCAACAAAAATTTCACTGGAAAATTATTGTCAAGAGACTAAATTTTAAAGAAAATAAAATTTTGACAAAATTTTCTATATAAATAAAATTTTGCAAAAAATTTCTATAGAAATAAAATTTTGCAAAAAAAAATCTGTAGAAAGAAAATGTTGCAAATTTTTTTCTATAGAAATAAAATTTTGCAAAAATTTCCTATAGAAATAAAATTTGTACAAAATTTTAAATTGAAATAAAATTTTGACAAAATTTTCTATAAAAATAAAATTTTGCAAAAATTCTATATAGAAATAAAATTTTGACAACATTTTCTACCGAAATAAAAAATCGATAATATGGAATCACATTCTTTTTTCGACTAAAACATTCTTGAAGTTCAATAAAATCCCGTTTTTGACTATGTCTTTCACAAAATCGCGATTTTCTTCCCATATGAACATGTCTGTTTTGCCATATTTGTAAAAGACTATTAGCAAATAAGGTTGATAAAGACTTTCTCAAAATATTAAAATATTTTGTCAAAGCTATTGTACCATAAATCTGATATCGACTCAAAAATGTCTACACAAAAGGTACTAAATCATTCGCGGGGGTACTACGGTACTGACCGGGGTGAAAAAGTATTGAAAAAAGTACTATAGTACTGCATTTTCCATCCCTGCAGTTACTACGTACTCATCCGAACTTTCATTTTCAACAATGAAGAGATTAAAGACGTATCTTAGAAATTCGACTAGCGAGAGTAGACTCAACGGATTGGCATTAATGTCGGTTCATCGCCGAATAAATGTGCCGACTGAAGAAGTAATTGATTTATTTGCTGCCCAAAAAGCCCGTCGGCTCAATTTAATATTATAAAAATATTGTATACATACCTATGCATAAATAAAATTTTCTACACATGAGATTATATGAATATATTTTTTTTAAGTTGAAACCTTCATTCTGTCCGCTTCTTCTTGTGTTATAAAACATTGACCATTTTATTGTTTACGTACGGGAATAAAAATAAGTCATTCGGTGCCAAGTCAACACTATACGGCTGATGGTACCAGGGATCCGGAGCGGTCCATTTTTTTCGCTCCGCAGAAAAGAAAAACGCTCCGCTCCTCTTCGAGAAAATTATAGTATATTATATAATTATATAATCTGAACCAATTTGCATAATATTTTGCGGGTTTAATTAATACCACAAAAGGTTACCTTGTGCAAAATTTGAGAAAGATCAGTTAAGAAATGAGGCCTCTACGGTCAAAAATAAGGTTATTAGGGGCGAATTTTTCAAAATCGGGCGATACATACATGGGAGCTATATCTACATCTGAACCGATTTCGATGAAATTTTGCACATACCGTTAGTACTATAGTGGACTGGATCTAGCCAACTTTGAGTAAGATCGGTTAGTAAATAAGGGTTCTATGGCCAAATTTGGGAAAATCGGGCTATACATATATATGAGACCTATATCTAAATCTGAACCGATTTCGATGATATTTCGCACATATACCCAGCAAAAAAATTGGAAGTTCTTCCAAATGCACAACTTTAAAAGCACTTCCAGAAGATGCACTCCCATTGATGTTCTTTATTTTAACTACCCAGGAAGTTCTTTTAATTCAATTTTTTATAACTTGATTTGTTCATACTTTTAATGGGTATTTTTAACTTTTTTGTTTCAAATAGGTTAAAAACAGAGTAAGAATTCATAAAATGGTACAAATCATTTAAATTTTGTCGAAAAAAATGCTAAATCCAATCTGAAAAAATTGTGAATTTTTGAAAATATTTGAGGTCAAACGTTTCCGACAAGCGTTAGAATCCATTAAAAATTATAAAAAATTATAAAAATGATTTATTTCACAAAATATCACAGAATTTTTTAATTTACATCCAAAACATTGAATTTGGATCACACCTAAAGAAGTGATGCAAATTCAGTGCAACGGCTGTTGAAATGGAGGACTTCTGTCCTATGACAAGCCCATGTTAAATTCATCGCTTCTGCGTCAATTGTGCACCACTTCCGGATCCAAAAAGAACATTTTCATTACTTTTTTGGCGACGCTTTTTTTGCTGGGTAGTTATTGCTATAGAAGATTACATTTAGCAAACTTTGAGTAAGATCGGTTGATAAATAAGGGTTTTATTGCAATATTTAGAAAAATCGGGCGGTACATATATATGGGAGCTATAGCTAAATCTGGGAAAATCGGGCGATACTTATATATGAGAACTATATCTAAATCTGAACCGATTTGGATGAAATTTTGCAGACTTGAAGGGCGATGGAAAATATTACCTTTTGCCAAATTTGGTGACGATCCGTTTAAAAAAAAGCGCAACGTGACCCCATTTGTCGAAATCGGGCGATACATATATATGGGAGCTGTATCTAAATTTGATCCGATTTCTTCCAAATTCAATAGCGTTCGTCCTTGTGCCCAAAAAACTCCCTGTACCAAATTTCATCAAAATCGGTTAATAATTGCGACTGGAATCCTGTGAACAAGAAATACATGGACAGACGGACGGACGGACACCAAGCGCAAGATCGACTCAGAAGGTGATTCTGAGTCGATCGGTATATATTTTATGGGGTCTAAAATCAATATTTCTGGTAGGCACATTTTTTGGCCGATCAAACTTATTATACCCTAACCATTATGTTGTACCCTAAACCACATGACTTTAAAACAATGTGTTGAAACATTTTATTAATTTTGAAGATTTTTTCAGAAATATTAAATCCATTTTTACTTCATTAAAACAACATTTTAATTCATGTTAGGATACACATTTTTATGTCGAATCACTTAGCTATAAGGACAAACAGACTTCATTGAAAATTTTAGAGACTTTTAGACAAGGAAAAAACTTTATTTCAGAGAAATACGTCTTCTATTCTAAGCAAAATTAGTATTCGTATTTTAAGTATGTGAAATATTTGGCCTCCCGACAATATTCTTTGCGGTGCACCATCTACATTTTAATATGTGATAGAAACCAAATTTATGAAAATGGACCAAAATGGACCAAATTCTGTTTGGTCCGACCATCGGACCAAATTCAAAAATTAGAAATCTTTTGGACCAATTTTGGTCCGATCGGGCCAAAACGGCAATGCTGATTGGAATTGAAAGTCTATACACAAAGTAGAAGTAACTACTCTCCGAAAGTTTTTTTTTGGTTTTGCAACAGACGTAGAGAAGAGGTTTTGTTATATTTGTAATGTGTGAGTGTATGTTTATGTTTGCAACAACCTCCATCGAAATCAGCCCGTGGTATACCTACGAATATTCTTACTCAGATCTAGTGTTACCTAATTTCGCTTTTTTCCCTTTATTGTAAAAATACATTTTCGAACAGCGTTTTTAAGAAATGTTCGTTCTCAAAAAAAGTAGATAACATGCAATAATACAAATGAAGTCATTAGTTTTCAATGTGAGAAAAAATTAAAATAAATGTATATGCGCACATTTTTCAACCAAAATTGAAACTATCCATAATTTTAATTAAATTTTCGATAACTAATATCAGAAATAAGAGAATGCTAGGATATAGTACAATAGTAAAGCAAATATGAATGTCCTTACACTGAAAAAAAGCATGCCCGGTTCCAAAGATTTTGTCTTTACTTTAACAGTTTGGGTATTAATTCCGAGCCAAAGAAGGAGAATACAAGTAAGAATACTTTAAAGACGCAATTCTCTTTTAAATTTGGGGTTTATGTACTTGCTTCTAGGAAGCAAATGTTAATTTTTCATTTTTTTAGATTTTTTTTCGTCAGTTGTTATCAAAATCCTTTAAAAACGAGTTAACGAAAATTTTTTCCATATTGAGACTCGACTTCCAGTAGAAATTATACTATGTTTCAAGTAAAAAGCGTCTTTAAAATAAAGTGTTGAAAAACATGTCTTATTTTTTACCGATTTTTTGCTTTGTAGGCAAGATGCAAAAAGGAAACAAATTTAAAGACAATTTTATTAATTTTAAAGAATTTTTCTTAATTTTTAAAGTCACGTTGACCTTACCTCAAAAATTGTATCTTTCATGTTATGATACACATTTTTAAGTAAAATCACTTAATTATAAGGACATTACAACTTCATTCAAAAGTTTATTGACATTTGGACAAGGAAAAAAGAAAGAATTTTAGAGAAATGCGTCTTCCATGTTAAGCAAAATTTGCATTCTTATTCTAAGGACATGAAATCTTTGACTTCACGACAATATTTTTTTTTCAGAAAACTAAAAAATTAAATATAAATAAGATCGTTTAATTGCATTTATTTGACGTTCATTACAAACATCTTTGTAGTAATACGGGATTAAATTGATCGAAAGTACTATTGTTACTTTTACAACACATGCTGGAGATATATTTTGACATTTGCCGTTTTTGAAAACAATTACTAAAAAAACACGTTGTGTTTTTCCCAATGTACGTACGTACAAAAATACATATCGTACATTTTAAACGTTTACTCACACTACGCTAAGTACTAGCTAAAGGGTGATTCTTTTGAGGTTAGGATTTTCATGCATTAGTATTTGACAGATCACGTGGGATTTCAGACATGGTGTCAAAGAGAAAGATGCTCAGTATGCTTTGACATTTCATCATGAATAGACTTACTAACGAGCCACAACGTCGAATTTTCAGTGAATGGGCCCTAGAAAAGTTGGCAGAAAATCCGCTTTTTTATCGACAAATTTTGTTCAGCGATGAGGCTCATTTCTGGTTGAATGGCTACGTAAATAAGCAAAATTGCCGCATTTGGAGTGAAGAGCAACCAGAAGCCGTTCAAGAACTGCCCATGCATCCCGAAAAATGCACTGTTTGGTGTGGTTTGTACGCTGGTGGAATCATTGGACCGTATTTTTTCAAAGATGCTGTTGGACGCAACGTTACGGTGAATGGCGATCGCTATCGTTCGATGCTAACAAACTTTTTGTTGCCAAAAATGGAAGAACTGAACTTGGTTGACATGTGGTTTCAACAAGATGGCGCTACATGCCACACAGCTCGCGATTCTATGGCCATTTTGAGGGAAAACTTCGGAGAACAATTCATCTCAAGAAATGGACCGGTAAGTTGGCCACCAAGATCATGCGATTTGACGCCTTTAGACTATTTTTTGTGGGGCTACGTCAAGTCTAAAGTCTACAGAAATAAGCCAGCAACTATTCTAGCTTTGGAAGACAATATTTCCGAAGAAATTCGGGCTATTCCGGCCGAAATGCTCGAAAAAGTTGCCCAAAATTGGACTTTCCGAATGGACCACCTAAGACGCAGCCGCGGTCAACATTTAAATGAAATTATCTTCAAAAAGTAAATGTCATGGACCAATCTAACGTTTCAAATAAAGAACCGATGAGATTTTGCAAATTTTATGCGTTTTTTTTTAAAAAAAAGTTATCAAGCTCTTAACAAATCACCCTTTATATTTGAAATTACCTACACAGTGTAATTTCAAAGTTACACATTTCATTCAAGTAATATTTTATTCGGAGCGAAGCGGTTTTTCATTTGGAAACCGCTCCGCTCCGGATTTTAGAAATGCCGCTCCCGCTCCGGCAAAAAAAGGGCTTGCTCCGCTCCGCTCCGCTCCGCTCCGGATCCCTGGATGGTACATCAAATTGATCTTTTGAGTGCTCAAAAATTGCAGTTGTTTGTGCCGACCCACAGTGATTCCAAATGGTTTTTTTTTAATTCTGCAACTTTTGAACGAATAAAGATATCAACATAATTTTTTTGTGTGTGGAGGCTAATGCGTATACGTTTATCCGGACGACAGTGTTCGTGTCGAACATATCCCAAATGTTGGGTACACTATAAGTTATGGTCGAAGACATAATCGATATTGCTGCTTATTTATGGGTCGATAACACATTTGTCGATTATTTAGTCATCGCCGACAATTCGTATCGATTGCCCATACTGTAAGATTCTTTGCAAACACAGACATTTCCTCCAAAATAACTCAAGGTTGATTCACATAACAAGCGTTAATCCATGCGATGATGGAAGGGTCGATATTTTTCAGTTTGAAGCACTCTAACAAAACTGTTGCTTTCAAAGAGAAAATCATGCTACAGTCTTCATAATGACGCTATCGTCCTGAAATTTCAGAGTCTTTTGTCTGCATGCAGGCTAATTTCAAAGTTGGACTATATCGGCCCATGTTTTGGAATAGCCCCCTTATAGACCGATCTCCCGATTTTACTTCTTGGGCTTCTAGAAACAATAGTTTGTATCCGATTTGTCTGAAATTGGAAATCTATAGGTATTTTAGGACCACAAGTAGGTGTGTCGAAAATGGTGTGTATCGGTCCATGTTTTGGTATAGCCCCCATATAGCCCTTATTTTCGATACTATATCAAATCGGTCAAATGTGTTCAGTGCTATATATAAAGGTTTTTGTTCCCATATACATATATTTAAATCTGACTCGATCTGGATAAAATTTGGTAGACTTCCACAAAGTTTAAAATTGAAGTCGGCTAATGCTCTGGGATAGAACACAATGGTAGTAAAAAAATTATGGGAAACAAAAGTTTATTTATGATTTATCGGTCGATACATATGTATGTATTAGAAATATCGAAAAATTTGATTCATTTTTACAAGTTTTCGAGCAGTGGCGATTTTACAAGGGTATTTTGGACATTTTTGCCCAAATCGGAAAAACATATATATATGGTGGCTATTTCGAAATCTGGACCGATTTCAACCAAATTTGGCATGCATAGTTACAATGTTAATTCTACCCCCTGTGCAAAATTTCACGTCGGATTACAAATTTCACCTCTGTGGTCAAAGTTTCAAGTAAATCAGAGTAAAACTTTAGCCTCTGTGGTTACATGAGTGTAAATCGGGCGAAAGATATATGGGAGCTATATCTAAATCTTAACCGATTTCAACCAAATTTGGAACACTTTACGACACTATCAATTGTACAATATTTGAATTAAATCAAGGTAAAGCTCTGGCTTCTGGAGCCATAAAAGGGTATATCGTGAGAAAGATATATACGGGAGCTATATCTAAATCTGAACCGATTTCTTCCAAAATCAATAGAGTTATATTCTGACCCAAAACACATATTTGTGACAAATTTGAAGTCGATTGGACTCAAATTGGACCTTCACACAAAAAAATTTCACGAAAAATTTTCCAATTAAAATTTTAATTGAGTTTTAAAAAATATTCAATTAAAAATTTAATTGATTCAACAAATTTTTTTAATTGAAACAAAAATCAATCATAAAAATAATAAAATCAAAATTGGATCAATTAACTTTTTAATTGACCTTCAATTAATTTTTTAATTGATACTATCATTTCTGTGATTGAAGACATTTCAATTAAAAATTAATTGGATCAATTAATTTCGTGATTGAATCAGAAAAAAAAATTTTTTGTGTGTAGACTTCGATCACAAAAATGTGTTTACAGACAAACGGACTGACGGACATGGTTATATCTACTCAGGGGTCGACCCTGAGCAATATTGCCCAAGACACTATGTGTCTATCTCGTCTCCTTCTGAGTGTTGCAAACATATGAACTAACTTATAGTACGTACCTTCACCTCCACAGTGTGGATCAGGGTATAAAAAATATGTGGAATATTTAAATATAAAGCCAATTTAGGGCAACTTCGCAAAAGGGCATTCTTGATATATCTATCGATAGATATTTATAGAGCTATAGGGGTCAGTTTTACAAGTTGTCAACTTAGTAGAGGCGATTTTACAAAGAAAATGTCGGTATTTTATGCTTTTTGACATATCCCCCATATACACGCAGAGAAGGAATATGACCACCTCAAACATGTTTCAAGAGCAAAATGTTATTTTTGTATGGTGACCATGTAACATGTCTATCACTAAAATGTTATTTTCTCGTCAAATATAACCTGCTTGCCGAAATCAGATACACGATTTCCGAGAAAATAACAGGTTGCGAAAACCATGTTATATGGTCACCACCCAAAAATAACATTTTGCTCTTAAAACATGTTTGAGGTGATCATATTCCTTCTCTGGGTGTAACTTAATCTCCTGATTTGGCTTCTTGGGCTTGTAGACACCGCATTTTTTATCCGATTTGCCTGAAATCTAGAGGTATTTTGGGTTCATAAATACGTGTTCCGAATATGATGCGTACCGGTTCATGGTTTGGTATAGCCCCCATTATTATTTCCGTCATATAGACCGATCTCTTTATTTCACCTCTTGAGCCTCTAGACATCCTAATTTTTATCCTATTTGCGTGAAATTCAAAATCTAAAGGTATTTTCGGTGCATAAATAGTATGCCGAATATGGAACGTGTTGATATACTACCCATATAGGCCGATCTGCCTATTTGACTTCTTGGCCTTCTAGACACCGCAATGTTTATCCGATTTGCCCAAAACTCAACATTTAGAAGTATTTTATGTCCATAAATGTGTGTAGCTAATATGGTTTGGAACGTTTTATGTTTTGGTATAGCCCACATGGGTTAAGTCTCCCGATTACTATGTTGGTATATATGTATGCTTTGCAGAGTATCAATCCAACTGAAATTCTATATATTTTCAAGTAACCCAACGAATAGTTTACAAACTAAATAATTAAATTATTTGATTCACGGTGGTGGGTATTTAAGATTCGGCCCAGCTGAACTTAAGTCCGTATTTACTTGTTTTGTTTCAGATAGGATAAAAACAGAGTAAGAATTAATAAAATGGTACAAATTATTTAAATTATGTCGAAAAAATGTTAAATCCATTCTAAGAAAATCATATTGTGGACATACGTCCTATGACAAGCCCATGTTAAATGCATCGCTTCTGCGATTTCCACTACATTTTCGGCGACGCTTTTTTTGCTAGGTACCTTATAATACCCTGTTCCACAGTGTGGTGCAGGGTGTAATAAGGTTGTAAAGAAAGGAAGATAGCCTTCATTCCAAATATACGACATCAATGCTTTGTAGTTAATTCTATTAAATTCATTTGACAGATACATACCTTAAATTCACAATAAATTGATGATGCTGTTCAAGACCTTCTCCAGAACTACACATCAATCACATTTAAATGCTCCCAGCATAGGTATACGAATTGCATTGAAATAAACCAAACCAAATGCATGTGTGGCATCTTGGGCATTTCTTTAGAATCAACCTTGAATTCTCAAGGGGAGCAACAATCCTGAATTTGATTGATAATCCATGGAGACTTGGTGTTTTCATTCAACATCAAGTGTCAGAGAAACAAGTAACGAAAATTAACACTCGTCAGTGAACATCACTGTCAAAGCAATGGAGGGTTCTCTAAGGGCAATTGTTTGGAAAAACAGAGCAATGTCTAGGAACATTGCATGTCTGTGATCTTCAACAGACCCATTGACGACTGACAAGCAAAACTGCTAGACAATCTTAAATCATAGCCCAATTGAAAAAGAAAACTGATTGCATTCAGGGTGACTGGCTATCGTGTCATATCTTTTCATCACCCTACACAAATAGGCATAATGATTATGGATTATGATTGACATGCTTCCATTCAAAAAAACACAACCCATTCAGTTGCCACACATTCATAAGGAAAATTAAATGGGAACGAGTTGAAAGTACCAATTGGAAAAAAATTAATAACTTTTGTTGATGAATCAACAAATAAACAAAAGTCCCACTCTTCCCAAAACTAAAAAGGAGATCATAATGCATCGATCGTATGGATAACAAATACAAATGATGATTTTCACATTATTATTAATGATAAAATTTCGTTACAATTGTTTGCTCTGCTTGAAAAGAATAATATACGAGGGTTACTATTTATATTTTGAGACTAGGCTTTGCTATGTTGTCAGGTGTAGGTTAGGTTAGGTTAAAGTGGAAGCCCGATTAAATTTCAGGCTCACTTAGACTATTCAGTCCATTGTGATACCACATTTAACTAAAAGTACCTATTACATATGGGCACTTCTAGTCTTAACCACTGAACCTTCTCTATTATTTACTTTTGTGGAACCAACCAGATTGCTCCAAAAACATTAACAAACTGCTTAAGTTAACGTTTTCCAGGTCAGCCAGTAATCTAAAGCTATATGCTCCTAAAATTCGCTTACGCCTTACACAAAAAGCAGGACACTCACACAAGAGGCGTTTAATTGATTCCTTTTCCTCCACGTCATGACAGCTTATACAATAGTCATTATACTTCGCACCTATAGTTTTTGCAAATTCGCCTATCAGGCAGCGACCCGTTATAGCAGATATTAGGAGTGCTATCTGACGCCTTGAGAACACTAGCATATCTAGTGTGCGGTTTAAGTTTAAATGGGGCCATATTTGCTTGGTGTCGTTACAGCCCTTGCAATTCTCCCATCGAACATTTGCCATCATAACAGCCTTCTCACGCAGCATGAGCTTGCAGGTAGCCAGGGGCATACCAACAGATTCTAGTTCCCCTGGAATATGTAAGGTAGTTCCTAGCCTTGCTAACACACCTGCTTCGCAGTTCCCCGGTATGCTCCTATGGCCAGGCACCCATATTAGGTGAATATTGTACTGCTCAGCCATCTCGTTGAGAGATTTGCGGCAGTCTATGGCCGTTTTTGAGTTAAGGAACACAGAGTCCAAGGATTTTATTGCAGGTTGACTGTCTGAGTATATATTAATGCCAATATTTGTTGGAACATTACTTCTCAGCCAATTCACCACCTCTCTTATTGCCAATATTTCAGCCTGAAAAACACTACAGTGATTGGGTAATCTTTTCGCTATTCGAATTTCCAGATCTTTAGAATATACTCCGAACCCCACTTGTCCATTCAATTTGGAGCCATCAGTATAGAAATCTATATATCTTTTATTCCCCGGGGTCTGTGTACACCACGCCTCACTGTTGGGAATTAGAGTTTCAAACTTTTTGTCGAAAAGTGGTTTTGCCAGGGTGTAATCCACTACGTTAGGCACATCTGGCATTACTTTGAGGACCGAACTATGACCGTACATTTTTTCCGACCACAGCGATAGCTCGCGCAACCGCACAGCCGTTGTTGCAGCTGACTGTTTGGCCAAAATGTCTAAAGGCAATAGATGTAGCATGACATTAAGGGAGTCTGTTCCTGTCTTACTAAATGCGCCTGAGATACATAAGCTCGCCATACGCTGAACTTTATCTAAACAAGTCGGTTTCTGAAGAGCCGGCCACCAGACTACAACACCATATAGCATTATAGGTCTAACCACTGCCGTGTATAGCCAATGCACAATTTTTGGTCTTAGTCCCCACTTTTTCCCTATTGCCTTTTTGCACGAGTACAAAGCTACCGTGGCTTTTCTCGCCCTCTCTTCAATATTAAGCCTAAAATTCAGCTTCCTGTCCAAATTAACGCCAAGGTATTTTGCACACTCACCAAAGGGAATTTCAGTACCCCTAAGGAAATGGGCCTAACCGTGGGAGTTTTGCGATCTTTGCAGTACATGACTATTTCTGTCTTTGCTGGATTTACACCAAGACCATTATCTTTCGCCCATTTCCCAGTCATCCGGAGAGCTCTCTGTATAATATCTCTGATTGTGGATGGGAATTTTCCCCTGACTGCTAGCGCCACATCATCTGCGTATGCCACCACTTTTATCCTTTCTTTTTCTAGAGAAACCAGAAGGTTGTTTATAGCAACATTCCAAAGAAGAGGTGATAGAACTCCTCCTTGAGGAGTGCCTCTGTTCACATACCTTTGTATGTTTGCTTGCCCTAGTGTGGCTGAAATACGTCTCTTTATTAGAAGTTCGTCTAACAGCCTAAGTATACCTGGATCAACATTCAGAGTTGTCAGTCCATTTAATATCGAGCTCGGATGGACATTATTGAACGCCCCTTCGATGTCTAGAAACGCCACGATTGTGTATTCTTTGACAGATAGTGAGCTTTCAATAAAGCTGACCAGTTCATGCAATGCGGTCTCAGTAGACCTGCCCTTCGAGTATGCATGCTGTCGTTTCGAGAGCAAACTTGAATCCACGCTAGTTCTAAGATACATGTCTATCATCCTCTCCAGGGTCTTAAGTAGGAATGAGGATAAACTGATTGGTCGGAAATCCTTCGCGCTCGAGTGAGAGGCTTTTCCTGCTTTAGGTATGAAGACGACTTTTGTTTCCCTCCACTTTTCTGGAATATATGCTAAGTTTACACATTGTTTATATATCACCGTCAACCAGGGGATAATTCTTTCAGCCACTGCCTGTAACTCCGCCGGAGTAATTCCATCAGGTCCGGGGGATTTGAATGGTCCAAAGCTATTTAAAGCCCATTTTATTCTAGATTCCGACACAATTTCCTCGATAGGAAATGATCGCCGAGCCTCTGTTACACCGCCGGAACATGGTTCAACCGTCTGATTTCCAGGGAAGTGTGTGTCCAAAAGTACCTCCAACGTCTCCTCACTGGACGTTTTCCAATTTCCCTCCGATGTTTTAATGAAACCTGGAGCGGTGTTAGTGGATGCTAGTACCTTCCGTAGTCTGGAAGCCTCTGACGTATTCTCAATACTGCTACAGTAATCATCCCAAGAGTTTTGTTGAGACCTTCTCAGTTCTCGTTTATATTCTCTCAGATTCATCTTGTAAGTGTCCCAATCCTCCGGAGCTCTTGTGGACTTTGCTTTGTTAAAGAGCTTCCTGCAGGATTTCCTCATATTACTTAACTCCGTAGTCCACCATGGCGGCCGAGTTTTTCCCCTTGGCTTTCCTCTAGGGCAAGCAGCTTTCAGTGAAATGTTGAAGGCCTTCGTAATCCGCTCCACTGCGTGTTCGATATCTTGCACAGTGCTCATATTTGTCTCCGGTATCATCAAATTGATTCCCTATACCTATTCCAATCAGCTTTCCTAACATTTGGCGGAAATATGGTCTTTGAAGTACGAACAGCCAATCTGAAACTGATGTAGCGATGATCTGAGAAGCTATGTTCCGTCAAAACTTGCCACTCAGATATCTTATCATTCAGTTCCGGAGAGGTCAACGTTACGTCCAAAACCTCTTGTCTGTTCCTGGTGACGAAGGTTGGTGCATCTCCCTTATTGCAAACTACCAGGTTAGTACGCAAAATAAACTCTATTAGCGACTCTCCCCTTGCATTAGTATCACTACTTCCCCAAATACTATGATGTGCATTTGCATCGCATCCCATAATGAGTTTTGTCTTTGTTTTTAGTGACTCCTCAACTAAGGTCTTAACGGCACAGGGTGGCATATCCCTATCATGTCCCATGTAGACCGAAGATACCCAATATTTGCATGTGGATATCTCTAGACTGGCTACGACAGTGTCTGCATTGCTCAATGAAGGAAGCAGAAACAAGTTTAGTTCGTTTTTAGCAATTATACATGCTCGATTTATATCGTTACCGGTATTATGCAAAAGTTTGAAACCCGGAGTGCTTAATTCACAGATCTTGTTCTTATATATGTATGGTTCTTGAATAAGAACTATATCTATGTCTCCTTTCATCAGGAGAACTTTTAAGGCAGCACAAGCGGCCTTACAATGGTGAAGATTTATCTGGAGGAACCGTAGAACCATCCAAATTTTCAGCCACCGTCACATCAGCCGCTTCAATTGAGTCATCAAGGGCTTCCTCTTCACAGATCTCGGTGACTCTCGCAACAATCCGCGGTTCAGCTTTGGTGAGGCTTGAGCCTGTAGAAACTTCCCGCATATGGTTTCGCCATAGTCTGCAGGTTTTATGTCTCCTTCGGCTTCGCTAGGAGATTTTTTCACTGCTGACTCTACCGGAGGCTTGTCCGTTTCGGTATCCTTTGGCTGATCGCTTTTGTATACCTTCATATGGATATCATGAAAGCCATAACTTACGCGTCCTTGGGTCTGGGCTAGATGTGGCAGCGACTCTATGTTTAATATAAACACCGCATGTCGTCTTGGTCCATCCACCTCATCCAAACGACCAACCTTCCAATCGGCGGTTGGAAGATCTGGGTTACATTCTTTTAGTCTCTCTAGTATTGACTCAGGATCAGGAGGGTTTGCCGGTATCCATGCATGTGCTCTAGGTTTAGCCGGTATGTCTTTTTTATCGACTAACTCCAAAGCGGCTCCTTCCCAAACTTCACCAATTAGCATCAATGCAGCTTTAAAGCAATCCATAGACCTCTGGTCTGCAAAAGCTATTAACTTATATCGTCCTTGATACCATCCAGCATCTTGCTGTCGAGGACTTGGTCCGGGAAACTTTTTTGGCACCTCTGAGTAGACACCAGACATCGCGTTCTCAATTTCCCCCCATTTTTGCCGTGGAATCATACCGTCCAATGCTCCTTTATTAATAATAGCCATCACAAGGCTGTCTTTTGCAACTGAGGCAAACGATCTTTGATCCCGTTTAGAGGAAGGTAGCTCATCCGGTGATCGTTCCCTTTTTCCAGCTTCAAGAATTCCTTGAGCCCATTTTAAGGAATCGCTTTGCTTAGCCGACAACGTGCTTGGGTCGACTGATCCTAATTTCTTTAGGATAAACAAAGCATTTCTTCGTTCCTTGAATCTCTTTCGAGAGGGATTGCCTCCTTTTGATGCCGTCACCTTAGAAAAGGTTCTACTTGCCAAAGTGTCACCGCCAGTCGACCCGTCTACAGGTCGACTAATTGGGCCTGACTCTTGGTCGCTGCCCAAATTTATAACTTCAGTCGTTACCCGTCCACTGGGCCCTGAAGTTAGCAACCCAGTGGATGACTTTGAATTTCGCTGCATGGTGGTTTATTATTTCCACCACACGTGAAATTCGTAATAAGTACTTATTTCGATGAAATACTCCGCTATTAGAAAACACGTCCGTTCAGTTCGACGGCTGAAAATTGTCAGGTGTAGGGTGGAGCTGGGCTGGATTAGGGCATACGTAGTATAATTTAACTCGGATAATCCGTCTAGATAAAATTCGTAACACCAATGTGAACTGGAATGGTTTAACCCAGACTTCTTAGGATAGTGGATATTGAGAAAAAGTGACACTGGTACTGGCTGTCTAAAAGGGTTTTCTATTCAAGAATACAGTCGAAGCTCTGTTTAACGAATATCCCATTTAACGAAAATCCAATTTAACGAACGTCAAAATTCTTAATATTGAGTATTCTAAATAACGAACAATTGAACAAAATTTACGTTCGATTTAACGAAAAGGCTTTTAATCTTAAGAAAATAAACAACAAAAAATCAGCAATATTTGACGATTGTGAGAATGGCTTAAGTCCTTAGGAAATGTCCGCAAAGTACGACATTCCCAAGATATTTAGATTCCATTAAAATGTTTGAGAACACATATTCAATGGCCGGGTAACTGGTAAAGTTAGGTTAGATAGAGTGGCGCAGCTTCGCTACGGGAAATGGATCTACAACAGAACCGGTACTGGACCTGGTGTGAATAGAAAAGTCCCAGTTCTGGCCGAAACGTATGGAAGGGACCGGTCACTTCAACACGGGTTTGTCATTGACGGGGATAAATTTACACTGCAGGCCACGGATTGGACTCATTCCAAACTACATGACCTGCAGGAACTTAGTAGGACTAGACAGGTCCTCATGAAACAGTCTGGGACAAACCCTTAGGTACCGGTATTATTTTGACCATCCAAATTGCATCAGAAAGAAAAACTTTTGG
This sequence comes from Haematobia irritans, assembly GCF_050003625.1. Taxonomy (NCBI): domain Eukaryota; kingdom Metazoa; phylum Arthropoda; class Insecta; order Diptera; family Muscidae; genus Haematobia; species Haematobia irritans. Next base: position 89,753,897 of record NC_134401.1, on the reverse strand, counting down.
ACTATGTTGGCCCATAGGTAAATGTCTAGATCAAATAAAATTTTAAAATAAAAAGAGTATAGAAATCAATAAATTATATGAACATTTAAAAACTACGACAAACTCGAGCACTGGTACTAGTCCTGTAATAGGTCCGTTAGTGGCAATATTTCGTGGGATTGCCAGTTGGACAGGTGGTGAATTTTTCTCTTAATAATGAGTGCTACCCGATTCTATATTTAGCTCAATAACAAGGAACCTCCGTCTTATAGCTAAGATAAACTATGAAATACACAAGAATATCAACATCATTAGTGAGAGGGATAAACTACCGCTGAAAAACTTTTTTGGTGCCCGGTCGAAACGGCAATCTAGCGTTGCGAGTACATCTATGCCGGCAAGAGCAGCGGAGTAGTGGTGTATGTAAGACGTTTTAGGAAGATGTTACTATGAACACTACCTATGCCTGGCCATTCTTGAAACCGGGCACTGGAAACAAATTAGGCAATTCGTCTATGAAGTTAGAGTACAAAATTATGACATGGGTGTATATAGGCCCCCATACGACAGCGAATCTTGGATCCTCTCTTCAATCTAACCTAACGTAGATATATCAAGTTCATCAGGATTATTTTAAGTATTATTTTTTAAGTGTCTCTGTGATTTAATTTTTTCAAATGATTATGAATTTTTACTCATCTGGTAAAAAAAACTATGATTTGCAATAAAAGTTAACATTTAATATTCCCGTTCGATTTAACGAATTTTTCTAAATAACGAAAGGGCCTGACACTATATCGTTCGTTAAACCGAGCTTCGACTGTACCTGTATTCAAATCTGAGAAGGTGAGTTGTGCGACCCAGAAGGCATATAAAATAAGTATACATTGTCAGGCTCTATATAGATATCCAACACTATGGATCACATAAAATAGTTTCCTTTGAAAATCTTTTTTCGTAACTGGTTACTTGATAGTATATAAAAGTTCATGTCGATTTGATGAAATACACTCCTTCACGTAGATCGGTTGTAATGCTATGGTTCCCGAAGATAAATTTAAAGTTTCTATATATGGATACTACATCATATTCTGGATTTATAAGAATCATTTTTGTTTGAGGTTTAGAGGAAACTTCTCTTTTAAGATTGCAAGAATATCGGATGAAATATCGCCTTTCATATGATTTCAACTCTAAATTCTGTACATTGCATGTACACATGCATGGACCGATACAAACCATTTTCGGTAGACCTATTTTTAGATCTGATATAACTCTATATTTCCAATTACAAGAAACCCGGAGAGACTCAAAAAAAAGTGAAGCCTTTATTTCACTAAATCCAAATTTACTTTATTTTAGTTCATACGTACGTTAGTTAAATAAACTAAAAGTTGGGACAATTTTATACACAAATGAGGCATAAAGATTTAATAGCTTGGCTGATAAGTCCTCGGTCTAACAAAGAAAAACACATTTTTTTTGTCAAAATTAGTTTTTATTATTCAACATAGTTCCCTAGCGATACAACGATTATAACGACCTTCCAATTTTTTGATACCATTTTGGTAGTACTCTTTCGGTTTTGCCTCAAAATAGGCGTCAGTTTCGGCGATCATCTCTTCATTGCAGCCAAATTTTTTCCCTGCGAGCATTCTTTTGAGGTCTGCGAACAAGAAAAAGTCGCTGGGGCCAGATCTGCAGAATACGGTAGGTGGGGAAGCAATTCGAAGCCCAATTCATGAATTTTTTCCATCGTTCTCAATGACTTGTGGTACGGTGCGTTGTCTTGGTGGAACAACACTTTTTTCTTCTTCATATGGGGCCGTTTTGCCGCGATTTCGACCTTCAAACGCTCCAATAACGTCATATAATAGTTACTGTTGATGATTTTTCCCTTCTCAAGATAATCGATAAAAATTATTCCATGCGCATCCCAAAAAACAGAGGCCATTACTTTGCCAGCGGACTTTTGAGTCTCCACGCTGCGGAGACCACCGGTCGATGTCCACTTAGCCGACTGTCGATTGGACTCAGGAGTGTAGGTGCAAACACCGCTCAGAATCATCAACACGTTGTTGTTTTTGGTCAAATGTGAGCTCGCGCGGCACCCATTTTGCACAGAGCTTCCGCATATCCAAATATTGATGAATGATATGACCAACACGTTCCTTTGATATCTTTAAGGCCTCTGCTATGTCGATCAACTTCATTTTACGGTCATTCAAAATCATTTGTGTGGATTTTTTTGATGTTTTCGTCGGTAACCACCTCTTTCGGGCGTCCACTGCGTTCACCGTCCTCCGTGCTCATTTCACCTCGCTTGAATTTTGCATATCAACCAATTATTATTGATTTTCCTGGGGCAGAGTCCGGAAACTCATTATCAAGCCAAGTTTTTGCTTCCACCGTATTTTTCCCTTCAGAAAACAGTATTTTATTAAAACACGAAATTCCTTTTTTTCCATTTTTTTCACAATAACAAAAGTTGCTTCACAAAAGACGCTCTATCTCACAAATTAATTGACTTACAGACGTCAAATTTTGACACGAATCATTTGAAGGCTGGTAGTATAAAAAATAATGTGCATTTAATACTAGCGACGCCATCTATGTGTCAGACCGGGGACTTATCAGCCAACCTGTTATATGGTATCTAACAGCCATACCAGAATTGGTCCATATCGGCCAATAATTACATATAGCCCTTATATAAACCTATCCCCAGATTTGACCTCCAAATCAAAATTTTATTGCCTTAGAAATTTTTGTGAAAATTTTGTACACAGAAAATTATATCCATAGTTAAACTAACAACAAATTGAACTTATTTTTATTGCAAAAAATTATTTTTTTGTAGTTAAATTTTATTATTTTTTTGCGAAATTTTCCACAGCCCAATGAAAATTTCGTTTTTTTAAGTATGTCTCAAACATTTTAAGAACTAAAGGTGAGTATAAAGTTCAATGACCGTACACATAAGTTCAATATGAACTAAAGCAAATAAAAATTTTCGTACTATTCTCAAAAATAGTAAGAATGAACTACTGTATGGTTAAAATGGTCATGATGTGTCGCCAATGATTTTCTTCTTTAATTTTAGTTAATTTCTTCTTCTATGAGAGCGTGTAATTTCGAGAACTGCAGTTAAAAAGTGCAAGGGGCATTCCTGGTTTTAACAACGCTTTGTGGAAATCTCAAAATGTGGAGTAAAATTTAGTTCAATTTTCTTGCGTGGTCGTTCATTCTTCCTATAAAACAGTTTACTTTGTATTTCTATAGAAAATGTTGTCAATATTTTATTTCAATAAAACATTTTGTCAAAATTTTATTTCTGTCTTTATGTCTTTAGGAAATTTTGCCAAAATATTATTTCTATACAAAATTTTGTTTAAAATGTATTTCTATTGAAAATTTTGTCAAAATTTTATTTCTATAGAAAATTTTGTCAAAATTTTATTTCTGTAGAAAATTTTGTCAAAATGTTATTTCTATAGAAAATTTATGAAGCATTTAATAGTTGGAGAGGATTATATTGCAAAAATCTTCCAAAACATCAAGAATTCTACCAATCTACCAATTAGTAAAAAATCTGCAATTTTTGGTAGATTCGTGTTCATAATTGTATATAGCCCCCATATTTCAATTCTGGCTCTATAATTACAGCACAAAAGTTAATATCGGTTCGTAATTATTTCTTCCCTATATATACCGGTCAAGAACTGAATATATACGTTTTTAATCGACCTTTCTTTTGTCTACTATATATCCCGCATGGACTAGGTTAGGTTAGGTGGCAGCCCGATGTAGCAGGCTCACCTAGACTATTCAGTCCATTGTGATACCACATTGGTGAACTTCTCTCTTATCACTGAGTGCTGCCCGATTCCATGTTAAGCCCAATGACAAGGGACCTCCTTTTTATAGCCGAGTCCGAACGGCGTTCAACATTGCAGTGAAACCACTTAGAGAAGCTTTGAATCCCTCAGAAATGTCACCGGCATTACTGAGGTGGGATAATCCACCGCTGAAAAACTTTTTGGTGTTCGGTCGAAGCAGGAATCGAACCCACGTCCTTGTGTATGCGGGCATGCTAACCATTGCACTACCGTGGCTCCTCCGCATGGACTAACTTACAATTTAGAAGATGATGTTCAGAAGTTTTAAGATGTCTTGCCATCAGCCGCAACCCAAATAATTTAATTGTGGATGACCGTCTTTAGTAGAAGTTTCTACGCAATCCATGGTGGAGGGTACATAAGATTCGGCCTGGCCGAACTTACGGCCGTATATACTTGTTTTATTGTGTCACATTTGCAAATATGTTTATACCTAGTTAGTTTCAAAAATATACCTAAATTTTCTTTCATAATGGGTTTAAACTTTTACTGGTTTAAGAAGAACTTTTATCAACCTATTTCTAAACTGCCCTCGTACATACAAAATACGAATACGCTATTGTTCTCTCTTTATTTATCTCCCACATTCAAATCTTTTGACATATACACACAATTCCTCATTGCTAACAATGCACTAATCCCGGCTTTTGTTAATATTTTTTGCAGGATTTTCTAGAAACTATACCAACATGAGCTAATCATTAATGATTCATGGCGAACATTGAGTAAAGCCATTATTCTTCTACACCTCGATGTAAATTACAAATGCCAACTTATGTGTCTGTTGATTGTTTTGAAGACAAATAAAAGAGGAACTGTCACTAAGCCGCCTTTAACTGTCAAAGTGAACAAACGTAACGCACACTTCTGATGAGAAGAATAAACCTGCGATAGGTAAACAGTACAAATAAATGATTGAGCAGACTATAAGACCTCCAACAAATTGTATAACAACACCAACAACAAGAATAACAACAACTACTTTTAATCTGACAACAACAAATGAATGAAAATAAAGAAAGACAAAAAAGGCATCAACGAGCTAACGTATGAAGTGAGCAAAACAAAAACCTCGAAAAACATTTACACACATAAACAAAAATTCGCGCCAATAATTTTCATTACTAAAGCGTCCCCCATCAACAGAAAGCTCTCGCTCCACCCAATTCAAAGTGTGTGAAGCGCTATAGTGTTACTCGCATTGCTCAACATACTCTCGCCAAGTTCAAAGTCAAAACAAATAAACGTGAAAAACAAAAGCATAATCACACCAACCACCTAAATGTAAGCTTTCTTTGTGCTCATCTCATTATCTGCCAGCCTCTCTCATTCACCTAAAGTTTCTTTCGTATTCTCTATATCCTCTCCCACGAGAGTATTTTGCATGCAAACGTGTTGTCTATTGAACAGCTTACAAATGAGTAACGATTCGTCTGCGAGTGAAACAACACCGCTTCGTCGGCCGGAGGAAAGCTATCATCGCCGTCATCGTGACTACCAATTGCCAGAAGACTCTTTGTCGGCATCGACTACAACCGATTTATTAAAGTCGTCATCGTTATTGCCATCGCGTAACGGGTTATCGGTTTCATCTCCCACAAATAGAGCTAGCACTCAGCTCCCCGTGAACCATTTAGAAAACGGTCGGTCAAATACAGTGGCTATAGCAAATAATAACAACAATCACATTGAAGTTTGTGTTAGCCAAGAGCACCATAATACGCCACACAATAGAAGTAATCGTTCGAGTCCAATAGAAACAAACGATTCCAGTAGAGCGAATCATTCTCCTGTAGACCACCTCATCAAAATGGATACAACCAATAAACGGATTTTATGTCGAATTGGTTTAGATGTTCTGATTTTAATATGTGGTAAGTGCCTATTAACCTACTACCCCTAAATACAACAACACCAACAACGGCAACAATAGTAAGTGGACAATACATTCCGGAGAAATTGAGGAAAATTTATGTCAATTGAATGGCTCATTTGTCCCACAATAATAGTGTAAGTTGTCTGGCTGAATTCTCAACCCATCAGGCACCGTGGAAATGCAGTGCTGATTAAACAAAAAGTAACGCATGCCACTTATGACAGCACCAAGAACCACAACAATAATAGCAATGAAAACTTTTTTTTTTTGAGAAAGGCTATCACTCAATTGTGTGAAATGTAAACACAATAGCAATACTAAGAGCGTCTCCCATTGAAATTAAGCAGGGTTGCCATTGCTTTATGAAATGTAAACAAATAGCTCTCTAGTACCGGCCTTCAGACGCTGAGGTAAAAAAATAAAACCTCAAAAGTAGAATAAAATTAAAACGTTTTTATTTTATTTTACACTGGAAAAATATTATCGTAAGCACACTTTCTTTATAACATGCACCGAAAACTTCCGTATTTAAACTAACGCTTAATTTAACTTATTTTTATTGCACAAAAAAAAAAATAATTTTAGTTAAATTTTATTATTTTCTTTTTCGAAATTTTCCACAGCCCCATGAAATTTTCCTTTTAAATCATGTATCAAACATTTTATGAACTAAACCTGGGTATAAAGTTCAATGCCCGTACACATAAGTTCAATATGAACTAAAGCAAAAGAAAATAGTAAGAATGAACTATAGTATAGTTAAAATGATCATAATTTGGTGCCAACACAGAAAAAAATATCACCAAAATATTCCCAATTAAAACGTTGATTGAAGTTGAAAACTCTTTCAATTAAAAAATTAATTGATAATATTAATTTTTTAATCAAACTAGAAACATTAAGTCAATTAAGTCAATTATTGAAATTTTTAAATTTTCAATTAAAAAATTAATTGATACAATTAACTTTTTAATCAAACTTGGAAGACTAACGGCCATATTCATTTAGCTCCGTTAGGCTTTAACTGCCAGTTAAAAGAAAGTAATTTGTAAATATATCCTCTTCCGTTAACTTTAACTGAATTATTTTTAGCAGTTAAGTTCTAACTGGTATATGGAATACATAGGTCAGATGACAGATATGTCCATAGTACGGTTTAAAAGTTCGTTAGCTAACGAAGCACTAACAGAGCTTCATGAAAATGGTGGTAAGACAGTTAAAAAAATTATGGGTATTTTTTTTTTAATTCTTAAAAAAATTTTTTTTGAAACTATAAATTTTTGAATCAAACTAAAAGGGATTAAAAATAGTTATAAAAAGTGATTGAAATATAGTATAGCGATTAAAAATAGTTTGGTTTTTAATTAAAAAATTAATTAAATTTTGCAATCGACATCAATTAAAAATTTAATTGAATCAATTAAAAAATTTATTGAAATTTGCTAATGAAATCAATTAATTTTTTAATCAAGTATTTTTTGATTCTCAATTAAAACTGTGATTGATACTATCATTTTCGTGATTGAAGACATTTCAATTAAAAAATTAATTGGATCAATTAATTTTGCGATAGAATCTGAAAAAACATTTTTTTTGTGAATGATTTTCTACTTTACGTTTAGTTAATTTTTCCTTGTATGAGAGAATGTAATTTCGTGAGTTGTCGTTAAAAAGTACACCAAGGCACTAAATTTTCCTGATTTTAACAACGCTTTGTGGAAATCTCAAAATGTGGAGTATAACGTAGTTCAATTTTCGCACGACGTAGTCCATTCTTTCTATAAAACAGTTTAGTTTTTTTCTGTGCGAAACGTAACAATGGTCTTATTATACCGCAAGATATGACTCACCGGGATAATTTACTTGAATCTATTTATTTATGGATTACTATTATTTAGGGTGCCATATAATAATGCAATTTTATCAAAATTATGTCTACAAATTCGTCAACCTAAACCCATAAAAACGACATCATGAATTCCCATTGTAAAGCCTTGCGAAATCTAATCATGGGAATTTGTGCTATTTACACTTTTATAAATTTAATTTTATCTTTATGTGGCCTTACCACAACAATGTCTTATCGTTCTATCTAAATTGTAAAGGGTGATTCTTTTGAGGTTAGGATTTTCATGCATTAGTATTTGACAGATCACGTGGGATTTCAGACATGGTGTCAAAGAGAAAGATGCTCAGTATGCTTTGACATTTCATCATGAATAGACTTACGATCTGCCACAACGTCGAATTTTCAGTGAATGGGCCCTAGAAAAGTTGGCAGAAAATCCGCTTTTTTATCGACAAATTTTGTTCAGCGATGAGGCTCATTTCTGGTTGAATGGCTACGTAAATAAGCAAAATTGCCGCATTTGGAGTGAAGAGCAACCAGAAGCCGTTCAAGAACTGCCCATGCATCCCGAAAAATGCACTGTTTGGTGTGGTTTGTACGCTGGTGGAATCATTGGACCGTATTTTTTCAAAGATGCTGTTGGACGCAACGTTACGGTGAATGGCGATCGCTATCGTTCGATGCTAACAAACTTTTTGTTGCCAAAAATGGAAGAACTGAACTTGGTTGACATGTGGTTTCAACAAGATGGCGCTACATGCCACACAGCTCGCGATTCTATGGCCATTTTGAGGGAAAACTTCGGAGAACAATTCATCTCAAGAAATGGACCGGTAAGTTGGCCACCAAGATCATGCGATTTGACGCCTTTAGACTATTTTTTGTGGGGCTACGTCAAGTCTAAAGTCTACAGAAATAAGCCAGCAACTATTCCAGCTTTGGAAGACAACATTTCCGAAGAAATTCGGGCTATTCCGGCCGAAATGCTCGAAAAAGTTGCCCAAAATTGGACTTTCCGAATGGACCACCTAAGACGCAGCCGCGGTCAACATTTAAATGAAATTATCTTCAAAAAGTAAATGTCATGGACCAATCTAACGTTTCAAATAAAGAACCGATGAGATTTTGCAAATTTTATGCGTTTTTTTTTTAAAAAAAGTTATCAAGCTCTTAACAAATCACCCTTTAGAATAAGCAGCTGAAAGTGAATCCCCCAAATAATATTAACAAAATGTCGAAACCGGTTTTCGAATGTCTGAATTTGTTTATTCATCTACCAAATACCACAAGTTTTTTATTTTGTTTGCACGCAAAAGTGAGCAATATTGTACTTGAGATTACGTTTCTCTGAAAACTGGTTGTTCAATAGAACAACAAGTAAACATGGCCAGAACGAATCTTATGTTCCCTCCACCATCGATTGCACCATCACGGATGAAAAAAAAACTCTTTTTCATATGTTTGGGTGTAAACAATATAGGTTTGGAACCCAATTTTTCAGCACATTATTTTTATTATAAAATGTTTATAAACTAGCATAATAACAGGTTGGCTGATAAGTCCCCGGTCTAACAATAGAAAAACACATTTTTTGTCAAAATTCGCTTTTATTATTCAACATAGTTTCCTTCAAGAGCGATACAACGATTATAACTACCTTCCAATGTTTTGATACCATTTTGGTAGTACTCCTTCGGTTTTGCCTTAAAATATGCCTCAGTTTCGGCGATCACCTCTTCATTGCAGCCAATTTTTTTCCCTGCGAGCATCCTTTTAAGGTCTGAGAACAAGAAAAATTCGCTGGGGGCCAGATCTGGAGAATACGGTGTGTGGAGAAGCAATTCGGAGCCCTTTTCATGAATTTTTGCCATCGTTCTCAATGACTTGTGGCACGGTGCGTTGTCTTGGTAGAACAACACTTTTTTCTTCTTCATATGGGGCCGTTTTGCCGCGATTTCGACCTTCAAACGCTCCAATAACGCCATATAATAGTCACTGTTGATGGTTTTTCTCTTCTCAAGATAATCGATAAAAATTATTCCATGCGCATCCCAAAAAACAGAGTCCATTACTTTGCCAGCGGACTTTTGAGTCTTCCACGCTACGGAGACGGTTCACTGGTCGCTGTCCACTAAGCCGACTGTCGATTGGACTCAGGAGTGTAGTGATGGAGCTATGTTTCATTCATTGTCACATATCGACGGAAAAACTCGGGTGTATTACGAGTTAACAGCTGCAAACAGAATCATCAACACGTTGCTTTGATCAAATGTGAGCTCGCGCGATACCCATTTTGCACAGACCTTCCGCATATCCAAATATTGATGAATGACATGACCAACACGTTCCTTTGATATCTTTAAGGCCGCTGCTATCTCCATCAACTTTATTTTACGGTCATTCAAAATCATTTTGTGGATTTTTTGATGTTTTCGTCGGTAACCATCTATTTCGGACGTCCACTGCGTTCACCGTCCTTCGTGCTCATTTCACCACGCTTGAATTTTGCATACCAATCAATTATTGTTGATTTCCCTGGGGCAGAGTCCGGAAACTCATTATCAAGCCAAGTTTTTGCTTCCACCGTATTTTTGCCCTTCAGAAAACAGTATTTTATCAAAACACGAAATTCCTTTTTTTCCTTTTTTCACAATAACAAAAGTTGCTTCACAAAAGACGCTCTATCTCACAAACTAATTGACTTACAGACGTCAAATTATGACACGAATCATTTGAAGGTTGGTACTAAAGGGTGATTTGTTAAGAGCTTGATAACTTTTTTAAAAAAAAAAACGCCTAAAATTTGCAAAATCTCATCGGTTCTTTATTTGAAACGTTAGATTGGTCCATGACATTTACTTTTTGAAGATAATTTCATTTAAATGTTGACCGCGGCTGCGTCTTAGGTGGTCCATTCGGAAAGTCCAATTTTGGGCAACTTTTTCGAGCATTTCGGCCGGAATAGCCCGAATTTCTTCGGAAATGTTGTCTTCCAAAGCTGGAATAGTTGCTGGCTTATTTCTGTAGACTTGACGTAGCCCCACAAAAAATAGTCTAAAGGCGTCAAATCGCATGATCTTGGTGGCCAACTTACCGGTCCATTTCTTGAGATGAATTGTTCTCCGAAGTTTTCCCTCAAAATGGCCATAGAATCGCGAGCTGTGTGGCATGTAGCGCCATCTTGTTGAAACCACATGTCAACCAAGTTCAGTTCTTCCATTTTTGGCAACAAAAAGTTTGTTAGCATCGAACGATAGCGATCGCCATTCACCGTAACGTTGCGTCCAACAGCATCTTTGAAAAAATACGGTCCAATGATTCCACCAGCGTACAAACCACACCAAACAGTGCATTTTTCGGGATGCATGGGCAGTTCTTGAACGGCTTCTGGTTGCTCTTCACTCCAAATGCGGAAATTTTGCTTATTTACGTAGCCATTCAACCAGAAATGAGCCTCATCGCTGAACAAAATTTGTCGATAAAAAAGCGGATTTTCTGCCAACTTTTCTAGGGCCCATTCACTGAAAATTCGACGTTGTGGCTCGTTAGTAAGTCTATTCATGATGAAATGTCAAAGCATACTGAGCATCTTTCTCTTTGACACCATGTCTGAAATCCCACGTGATCTGTCAAATACTAATGCATGAAAATCCTAACCTCAAAAGAATCACCCTTTATATAAAAATAATATGCATTTAATACTAGCGACGCCATCTATGTGTCAGACCGGGGCTTATCAGCCAACCTGTTATGTTAAAACATATTATGTTTGGGACATAACATTTTTTTAAATATAATATGTGTGGATAGAAACAAATTACGAAATTACACCCTCTCATAGAAGAAATAATGAATTAAAAGTAAAAAAAAAAAACATTGGCGCCAAATCATGACCATTTTAACCATACAGTAGTTCATTCTTACTATTTTTGGGTATCGTACGAAAATTTTCTTCTGCATTAGTTCGTATTGAACTTATGTGTACGGTCATTGAACTTTATACCCAAGTTTAGTTCATAAAAGGTTGGAGACATATGTACTTAAAACAAGGACAATTTCATTGGGCTGTGGAAAATTTCGCAAAAAATAATAAAATTTAACTACAAACAAAAAATTTTAATTTAGCGTTAGTTTAACTACGTAATTTTTTTGTGTACCCGTTCCTTCCCAACGTTGACACAATATAATTTTCTATCTCATTTGAACCGATATGCCTGATATTTTTCAAATCCAAATCGATTCAAATTTAGGTGCAGCTCCCATAAATATTTACGGCTTAGTTTTCTTAAATACATACATAGAATAGAATTACAAAGCATCAGCCACATCGTATGTGATTAAAAATTATATTCCAAACTTATTTTGAACCCCCTTATCACTTAGATTTACTAATGCGATGCGATGTGATATAGTTGGCCCTTCCCGACTTTCTACTTTACTCACTTGTATGGGAATAGCTTTGTTAATACATATAACGTAAAAAGAAAATGATAATTCGATAAATATTCTAATTTTATAGTCTAGATTTAAATCCCAGAAAATGTCCTTATTTTATAGAAACATTATTGTTGACTTAGAATGAATACCAAAATCATTAAAGGAAAGTTAAAATCTTTGGATGCAACCAGAGAAGGATATAATCATCTCCAAACATGTTTTAAGAGCAAAAAATATAATTTTTGAAAGATGAGCAATGAAACATGTTTGTCAAAACCATGTTATTATCTCGAAAATTGTGTGTCTGATGTAGGCAACCATGTATATGTTTACCGAAAAAAAAAACAATTTTGTTACAAAAATGTGCCATGTTCACCGTTCAAAAATAACATTTTGCTCTGGAAACATGTTTGGGGTGGTCATATTCCTTCTCTGCGTGTGCAATAACCTTTTTTGGTTTGAGTGTACGTTACTTCAAATTAGAGGTGTGCATGTGACACGAAATTGTCGTGTCTCACGAAAATAATATCGTCTTGAGTGTGCGTGAGTAACGAATTTCGGAAAAACACGCTTACGAAAATAAAATGCTTACGAGTTGAATTCATTTATAATTTTAGTGACATCCTAGGTTTTAAGAGTTTTATAACGCTCTCGATTTTAATCATACTCATGTTTTTAGTCAGGTTCTATAGGTAAATTACTCATAAAATTTTTCGTGAGTCACTAGGTTTTTCGTGAGTCACGACATTTAAAAGACTTTCGTGCGTGAGTACAAATTTACTTTTCGTGAACGTGCGTGAGAGTGAGTCCTACCAAAAAATATCGTGCTTGAGTGTGCGTGAATAAGATTTCTCCGTCGTGAGTGTGCGTGAGCAAAATATTACTTAGTTACATGCACACCTCTACTTCAAATTGTTAAGTAATTTGGTTCAACCGCCTTGAAGCTCTACTATCATTTTTATATTCATTATTGCAATAGTGTGCAATAAACAGAATAACCATGTTTATATGCACCCATTCTATAGTGAAGGGTATCAAAACGTAAAAAAACATTCGTTTGGTAAAGTTTTTTCTCTGTTCTCTGACAATAACACTCTTCACCCCATAAATGACGACATGGCGCATTGTAAATGGCCTGGCAGTTATGTTAGGAATTCAGATAAATAATGAGAAATTGTTGCAAAACAATAATAGAATACAAAAATAGCCTCTTTTTCCCTATTTTAATAGATAGATAAAATATTATCATTACACAGAAACAGAATCTTCGTGCTAATTAATGTCTTAGCTATTCGATACTCATTAATTGCCTTGTTCTATTCCTATCAGTATTGTGGAGCATTCTCTGTTTACTTTAATACTTCACCTGTTGCGTTAGTTTGAGAGTATTCGTGCTTTTGACATCAATTGTCATTACTCTCGATTATTGTTGTGTGAGTCATTTATCGATAACTTTAGCTAAACTATTGTTGTGGTCGAATGCAAGCTCTTTTAACAGAATGGGTTATAGTACTTCTAATTTAATTGGCCTTATGCGAGACATAAAGGTAAAATAAGTTACAAGAATTCTTGGAAATTATTCAATAAAGGGTGATTCCATAAGAGAATACGGTATTTATGTGGGAGCAACTGCAGTTTATGGGCCCCTCACCGAATTACTTAAAATTAATATATGTTGTGTCATTCGGTGAGCTGATTCTAACATAGTGACCCATACCCGGGGGAAGTACCCGGGTCTTGAGATATAGCCCTCCAAAGGGTCAATAAAAACTTGATATATCTCTTTTGTTTTTTGCCCAATCTTGACAAATTTGGTATCATATGAAAGCTTATTCAATGCACTTGTATACTATATATATTCTTTTTATATTTAATTTATTTTGGGAGATATAAATAAAAAAAGAAAATGTTTACCCAAATTTTTTGTTATTTTCGTTATATATCAAAAAGTCTTCGATTATACCCTAACATTTTTTATATATAGATAGAAGCCTACACTCAAAAAAAAGTGAACTCTCTATTTCACTAAAGCCAATTTAACTTTATTTTAGTTCATAGAATTATTATGTTTGGAGAAAGTTTTCTTTACTCTAATAATTTTTTGTGTACGTTAGTTAAATTAACTAAACCCAAGGAAAAAAATATACTCAAATGAAGCATAAAGATTAACTAAATTCGTATCTTCCACAAAATAGTTCAGAATTTCTTTAAATTTGTAAATTTTACCAAAAATGCGTCCATCATGAACTTCGTATGTCACTAAAGACATTCTTGCAATTTTGAACTCCACGTTTTTCCTTCAAATTACAAAATTTTCTTTAACTATTGAAAAAACTTAGTTATGTCTAATAAATTTTCTTGAATTTGTCGAAAAATATTTACTTATTTTTATGACATCGGCGTGATGCCAACGTTTGTAATACCCTTTAGTTAAAATTTTCTACAAATATTCAAAATTTTCTAAAATTAACCGAAAGTTTTCTTCCTGGTGGGTTCACTGTTTTTTCAGTGTATATTCTGGCCTTTTGATTGATGTACAACATGTCTTTATAGGTCCACTTTTAGCAAAGTTATGGAGTTTTTATTCTGACTAGAAGAAGTTTTATTACTGAAATAATTTTTGTATGTTATAAGTATTAACCCAAGGGGGGAGAGTAGCCGGCCTTCGGCTGAGGTTTAAGACTGTCTCCTGTGGACAGAGTCCAAAGTGGGCTAACGCAGACCCAAGGGGGAAAAGTAGCCGGTCTTTGGCCGGGGTTTAAGACTTTCTCCTATGGACGGAGTCCAAAGTGAGCTAACGCAGACACACGGGTGGGGGAAATGTTTCAGTAATAATCAATATTTTTTGTTCCTACTCAGAACAAAAGCTCAATAACTTTGCGAAAAGTGTACCTATAAAGACATGTTATACATCAATCGAAAGGCCAGAAAATATGTGCAAGAAACCATAGGTTATAATCGAAGACTTATTGAGATATAACGAAAATAACAAATAGTTAGGGTAAAAATTTTCTATTTTTATTTATATCTCCCAAACTATATTTCATATTTAATTTAATTTATAAAATTTATTGCGTATAAAAGTGCATTAAATAAGCTTTCATATGATACCAAGTTTGTTTAGATTGGACAACAAACAAAGGAGATATATTTTTATTGGCCCTTTGGAGGGCTATATCTCAAGACCCGGGCATTTCCGGGACAAAAATTTTACCTTGTTAGAATCAGTACATCAAACTACATAACATATATTAATTTCAAGCAATTTGGTGAGGGGCCCATAAACTGCAGTTTAGCCTTACTTTTGCACATCGTATATAACATACATAGATATGTCGACGACACGGTTCTCACTCATTGCTTTTCCACAGTACCATTAACAACATAATTGCAAATTGGAATGTAATTTTATAGAGTTGCCGTAGTGTTTGAAAATGTTTGCGATGGAAATCTCTGAAACAGCATCTCTGAAACAGCAAACTTATCCAAATGTCATTAGAAATTTTTAATATTTTAAAATTACGGTAAAATAAGGCCTGTTTGAGAGGCTTTATATGAACAAAAAGGCCTTATATGAACTATCCAGAACATCTTGCACTGTTGTACTAACCACAACATCTTATCAGTGCAGATGAATGTTGATAAAGTTACTTTTTATTTCGATTCACATTAGAAATTTACTGTGATAAGGTATCATAAATAATTGCACTAGCTACACCCAGAGAAGGAATATGATCACAATTTGCTCAACATGTTTTAAGAGCAAAATGTTATTTTGGGGTGGTGACCATGTAACATGGTTTTCGCAACCATGTTATTTTCTCGGAAATCATGTATTTGAATTCGGCAAGCAGGTTATATTTAACGAGAAAATAACATTTTAGTGAAAAACATGTTACATGGTCACCATACAAAAATAACATTTTGCTCTTGAAACATGTTTGAGGTGATCATATTCCTTCTCTGCGTGTAATATTTGTTATTGTTTGAAATTGTTTATTCACAAAAAATGGAAAAAATTCTCTTATTTTTTCAATTGTGTTTAAACGGCTGATACCAATGTTGAGAAAATTTGTACATATTAGGGTTAGACGAGTACTCCGTTTTATTTAATCTCTCATGGCTTGGGTTCCCAGCAAAAATGAAAGCCAATCAAGCATTAAAAATTTTCTTTTTGGATCCGAAAATGATGCGAAATTCCCTGAAAAATAATTAATTTTATAAGGAGAAAGCATTGATATTACATTAGTTCTTTAGATGTGCTATTATTTCGGATTTCATTTAAAAAATAAGGAAAAACGTTATTTTATATCAAATTCCACGCACAAGTTGCCACAAGTAGAAGAAATTCCCTACATGTAGGCTGTTTCTCTAATATCACTAGATTACAAAATATTTTTTTTTATGAATTCGAAAATTAAATTTAAATTTTTTTATGGAACAGTTTTTCAGATATCCCGTTATTTTTAGCTTTTCTTCCTTTTTTCACTAGACAAATCGTATCTCGAGCTAGAAATGTCCGATTATATCCTTGTTAGTACTTAAATTGAGATGACGAACAAACGTGTAAAATTGGGTATGTGATAAATAAGTTAAGTGGTTCAAAATATATTGATGAATTTTACACGTTTGTATGTCATCTGAATACCTTGCATTTAAGTACCAACAAAGCCATAAGAATGTGTATAAATGGAAATCTTCATAGCTGAAGTGAAAGACGGAAAATATAAGTGTAAATGTATTGATTCTGGCAAAAAGATGAGCTGTGGTAAATCAAAACTTGAGACACATGGTAGATCGGAGCCTCACATTAAAAATATTTCGGCAGCGAAACATCAAAATCGCAACAACAAACCACCAAAAGAGACCTTGTGACTTCTCTGTGTCAAACGCGAGTCACTGTATCAAAAATCCTAAATTCCTCTTTAAGATTCGTGAATTTTTAAATGAGTGAATTCAAAAAACAAATTTAATTTTGCGTAATATAAGATGCATTTTCATATTTTTATGATGATAAAGGTATCTCTTTATATAATTTAAATAATTTACGGGGTAGGGAAGAGTAGGGTCTTTTTTTAAGATTTCTAGCGTAAACCGAAAAACTTCCTTGGCAACACTGATTCCATGTTTGCTGAGAAATGGTTCCTTACACTTTTTAAATATATTTTTTTTTTTTTGTAAAAATTCCATTATTTTATTAACGATTTTTACATCTCACCTTAAAAGAACTTGTTGTGAAGTTAAAATTAAGCACATTAAAAGTAATGACTTAGGAAGAACTTCTAATTATCTAATATTGTTTTAGCATTCATAATGGTTAACAATATACTGCAAACTTTACATATATTTCAACTTGTACTCAAAAAAGCGAACACGGAAGGAGAATGTAGGTTGTTTCGACCAAAGACAATAAACTTTAGGAAGATAGAAAATTGGCTACTGAGCAGATCAAACCATTTACCGTGTTAGTTTCATACTCGAACCAAACGCGTAAATATACGACAAGTATTGACATAGCATTAAAATGCAAATAAAAAATTAAGTGCACGAAATAAATTTCCATAAATTACAAACATGTATGGAACTAACATGGTAAATGCAGGGCTGTGGAGTCGAGCCAATTTTGCTCGACTCCGACTCCAGCATTTTTCGTCAGCTCGACTCCGACTCCGACTCCGGAGTCGACTCCGGGTAATATAACTAAATCTCATTTTAATACCACTAATTTGTAGTTCTATTGTGGGGGTACCGTAAGTGGATCGATATAAAGTATCGTATATATTTATGTGTGCAAAAAATGTGTTAATTTCACATTAGATGCCAATTGAACTCTATATTTCAAATTTAGGGCAATGTTTAATAAATAAAATAATGATATAAATACCCATCATAATATGAGAAGATACCAACAGTATATGTATTTGTGGACCAAAATTATTGATACTATCTCAAATCCTTTAAATTTGTTGCGAGCTATATAAAGGTTTATATTCCCATTTGCATGAATTTGAATCTGAATCGATTTAGACAAAATTGTATATACTTCTACAAAATCTATGTACTTAAAATTTAAATCTAACGTTATGGGACGTAACACAATTTTAACAAAAAATAAAAATGCAAGGAAAGTCTAAAGTCGGGTGGGCCGATTATAATATACTCTGCACAACTTTGTATTTAGATGTACACTTTGATAAAATCTCAAATCAGACTTCTACAAAATCTCGGGCAATTTTGGGAAATATGTATAATTGTTTAGACAATTTCGCAAAATTGCATTTATGATTCATTCATTGAAAAGTTTTAAAATTTGAGTAATTTCTACAAGTTTTCGACTTAGCAGTGAGTATCAGTGAGCAAACAATTTTGGAAAAATTTTTGTGTAGTACATAACATTTTGCAAAATTTTTTATAGAAATAAAAGTTTGAAAAAATTATCAATAGAAATACAATTAAAAAAAATTGTGTAGCAAACAAAATTTTGCAAAATTTTCTATAGAAATAAAATTTTGCAAAATATTCTATAGAAACAAAATTTTGACTAAATTTTCTATAGAAATAACATTTTGACTAAATTTTATATAGAAAAAAATATTTCTATTGTAATAAAATTTTGAATACATTTTTTATAGCAGTGAGTATCACTGAGCATCAGTAAGAAAAAAATTGAGAAAATTTGCTATAGAAATAAAATTTTAAAATTTTTTCTTATAGAAATAAAATTTTGAAAAAAATATCAATAAAAATACAATTTCAGAAAATTTTTTGTATAGTAAATAAAATTCTGCAAAATATTCTACAGAAACAAAATGTTGACTAAATTTTCTACAGAAATAAAATTTTGACCAAATTTTCTAATAAAAAAATCTATTACTATAAAATTTTGGCAAAATTTTCTGGAGAAATAAAATTTTGACTTAAATAAAAATAAAATTATGAATAGAAATAAAATTTTGAAAAATTTTTTGTGGAACAAACAAAATATTGCAAAATTTTCTATAGAAATAAAATTTTGCAAAATATTCTATAGAAACAAAATTTTGACTCAATTTTCTATAGAAAAAAATATTTCTATAGTAAAAAAATTTTGAATAAATGTTTTATAGAAATAAAATTTTGACAAAATTTGCTATAGAAAAAAAAATACTTTCGATTGTTCGAAATATTTCATATAAATTGATATGGGCATTAAAATGGATCGATCCAGCCCATCTGCTAGTCTAACATTCTAGGAAACATAAAAAGATAGCCGTAATTGGAAGTTGATTTTGTTTTACAATCATGCTGTACATGCGTAAAAACTTGCTTAGTTACAAAAATGTGAAGTGTTTTAAAAAATTAGGTTTAGCCGGAGTCGGAGTCGAGCAAAATTTTTACGACTCCGACTCCGGCTCCAGCAAAATCTTCAGACTCCGACTCCAAGACTCCGACTCCGGCTCCACAGCCCTGGGTAAATGCAACATTTGGTATGGCGCAAGCCAATTTCCTATCTTCCTAAAATTTATTGTCTTTGGTTTCGACAAACAAACGTTTATTTAGTTTTCTTGATTTCACTTGCTAAAGAAATTTTCGTAATTTGAAGGAAACAATTGGAGTTCAATTCAAGATGACGGCATTTGTTGTAAAATTTACATATTTTAAGAAATTCTGAACTATTTTATGACATAAACGAATTTAGAAAATCTTTATACTTCACTTGTGTATAATTCTTTCCCGTTTTTAGGTCATTTAACTAACGCACACAAAAAATGTTAAAGTCAAGGAAACTGTCTCATATTGGAGAAGTTTTAATCGAAATGTTATAATTTCCATGAAATAAAATAGAGTTAAATTGAATTTAATTGGCTTTGAAGAATCCAAAAATGTTCTCCCAAAGATGTTCTTTATTTTAGCTACTCTTTTAATTCAATTTTTTGTGACTCGCTTTTTTCATATTTTTGAAAGGAAAATTTAACTTTTTCTGTTTCAGATAGGTTAAAACCAGAATAAGGATTAATAAAATGGTACAAATTATTAAAATTTTTTCGAAAAAAACCCATCGTTAAAAAATTGCCAATTTTTGAAAATATTTGATGTCAAACGCTTCAGACAAGCGGTACAATGCTTTAAAAATCATAAAAATTTATAAAAATTATTTATTTGGGAAATTATTGCAAAATTTTTTAATTTACATCCAAAACACTGAATTCGGTTCACACTCTAAGAAGTGCTGCAAATTTAGTGCAACGGCATTTGAAATGGTGGACATCCGCCAATTTTGCACCACTTCCGGATCCAAAAAGAAAATTTTCACTACTTTTTTGGCGACGCTTCTTTTGTTGGGTACCTTTAGGGCAAGAAATCTTTCGTCTTACGACAATAGATTTTTCAGTCAGCTATACTCTGAAATACTTGAAATTTGAGATCCAACAAATGTTGGTATAAATATATACTTTGTGCTCCTTAACTCCAATCGATTACAGACTCCTCCAAATCTCTCAACGAGATGACTGACAATGGACAAAATGTCTATGAGAGTGTGATTATTACGTTACTTTAATCTAAACTACCCTCGAGTTTACTTCTTGAGGGCATCATACGGTGTTCTGGTCAAGATAGCTACTAAAAAAATAGTAGCGATTTTGAATCCGACATTCTTGTTTCTTTAAACACATTTTTATACCCACCACCATAGAATGGTATAATAAGTTTGTCATAAAGTATATAAAGTATATATATTCTTGATCAGGGAGAAATTCTAAGACGATATAGCCATGTCCGTCTGTCCGTCTGTCCGTCTGTCTGTCTGTTGTAATCACGCTACAGCCTTCAATAATGGCGCTATCGTCCTGAAATTTGGCACAGATTCGTCTTTTGTTTGCAGGCAGGTCAAGTTCGAAAATGGGCTATATCAGTCCAAGTTTTGGTATAGTCCCCATATAAACCGACCTCCCGATGTGGGGGCTTGGTCTTATAAAAACTGTAGTTTTTATCCAATTTGCCTGAAATTGAAAATCTAGAGGTATTTTAGAACCATCAAAAAGTGTACTAAAAATGGTCCATGTTTTGGTATATTTAACGCTCATATGGACCGATTTCCCGATTTTGCTTCTTGGGCGTCTAGAAAGTGTATTTTCTATCCATTTTGCCTAAAATTGGAAATCTAGAGGTATTCTAGGACCATAAAGAGGTGTGGTGTATCGGTCCATGATTTGATAGAGCCCCCATATAGACCGATCTCCCGATTTTACTTCTTGGGCTTCTAGAATCCGCAGTTTTAATACAATTTACCTGAAATTTGAAATCTAGAGGTACTCTAAGACCCTAAAAACGTGTACCGAAAATGGTGCCTATCGGTCCATGTTTTGGTATAGCCACCATATAGACCGAACTCCTGATTTTACTTCTTGGTCTGATTGAATCCGTAATTTTTACCCAATGTGACTCAAATCGGAAATCTAGAGGTATTCTAGGACCTTAAAGAGGTGTGTCGAAAATGGTGAGTACCGGTCCATGTTTTGATATAGCCCCCATATAGACCGATCTCCCGATTTTACTTCTTGGGCTTCTAGAATCCGCAGTTTTAATACAATTTACCTGAAATTTGAAATCTAGAGGTACTCTAAGACCCTAAAAACGTGTACCGAAAATGGTGCCTATCGGTCCATGTTTTGGTATAGCCACCATATAGACCGAACTCCTGATTTTACTTCTTGGTCTGATTGAATCCGTAATTTTTACCCAATGTGGCTCAAATCGGAAATCTAGAGGTATTCTGGGACCTTAAAGAGGTGTGTCGAAAATGGTGAGTACCGGTCCATGTTTTGATATAGCCCCCATATAGACCGATCTCCCGATTTTACTTCTTGGGCTTCTAGAATCCGTACTTTCCATCCAATATGCATGAAATTTAAAATCTGGAGGTATTCTAGGACCAGAAAGACGTGTGTCGGAAATGGTGAGTACCGGCCCATGTTTTGATATAGCCCCCATATAGACCGATCTCCCCATTTTACTTCTTGGGCTTCTAGAATCCGTAGTTTTTACCCAATTTACCTGAAATTGGAAATCTAGAGGTATTCCAGGAAAATAAAGTGATATGCCAAAAATGGTGATTATCGGTCCATGTTTTGATATAGGCCCCTTATAAACCGGCGCTCCGATTTGGGGTCTAGATTCTAGAACTACAATTAAATGTGCTGAATACAGTGTGTATCCTTCCATGTTTTGGTATAGCCCCCATTACACCGAACTCCCGATTTAACTCCTAGGGTTTCTAGAAATTGTAGTTTTTATCCGATTTGCCACAAATTGAAAATATACTGGCATTTTAGACCCATAATAAAATGTATATGATTTAGTTTTATCGGTCCATTTGGTAAGGCTTCCATATAGTCCGATTTCACTTATTGAGGGTATTGAAGGCGCACTGATCATGAAAATTGCTTGAAACTGAATGCAAAATTTCCAGATTTTACTTCTCGTATTCATTTAAATAATTTGGATGAAAATTCACAGATTTTAGATTTCAAATCAAGGCGTTATTTCATCATTTTCTTGCACTTACAAGAGATGTTTATGATTCCTCTAAAACTCAAACAAAAAAAATGGTTCTTATAAATTCAGAATCTGATCTAGTCTTCATATGTAAAATCTTTACATTTATCTGTGGGAAGCGTACTGGTTGAACTGATCTGCTTGGGAAAATATCTGTCATCAAACTCCCCTGAAATTTTCAAAGGAAACTATTATATTTGATTCATGGTAGTGGGTATTTAAGATTCGGCTCGGCCGAAATTTCTACTGTATATACTTGTCTTCGTTATTTAAAGTATTAAATATATGTATATGAGTTTAAGCCTGATCAAACTCAACGCCAGTTTTACTTGCTTCGCTTCGCTGTGTATCACCTCATAATAGTTTTTATGATTTAAAAAATCTGACAACTATGAGAATACAATCATAATTGGTCATTATGAGCCGTGTTGATTGCTATTAATATCTGACCTAAACGCCTTCAAATGTGGTCACTAATCCTGTTTTCTACATTTCCATATTCTATATTGCTATGGGGACTATTTAAATTTGGTATTCATTAAAGTCATAATTTTCCATGTTCGTAAAAAAGCGTTAGGCATAACTAATGAACATTGTATGTGGTAAATTTTGAATGACAGTCTCACCTAAAATTATACGAACGTTATGACAATCATTCAAAAATCTCACGAGTAAATTAACGACGTTTGTTATTTTCTCAGCAATTATTCGAAATGATAACTGTGGACTTGGAAGTAAATAGTACCTTGAATATCCCATTGTAGCTTTTATTAATATACACTTGAAGAAAATCCTACACAGAAAACAATATTACCAAAATATTTCCAATTAAAAAAAATACTGATATAATTAACTTTTTAATCAAATTAAAAACTTAAGTCAGTTAAGAAAATGATTGAACATTTTTACGTTTTTAATTAAACTTTAATTACCCACGGGAGCCACCGTGGTGCAATGCTTAGCATGCCCGCCTTGTATACACAAGGTCGTGGGTTCGATTCCTGCTTCGAAAAAGTTTTTCAGCGGTGGATTATCCCACCTCAGTAATGGTGGTGACATTTCTGAGGGTCTCAAAACTTCTCTAAGTGGTTTCACGGCAATGTGGAATGCCGTTCGGACTCGGCTATAAAAAGGAGGTCCCTTGTCATTGAGCTTAACATGGAATCGGGCAGCACTTAGTGATAAGAGAGAAGTTCACCAATGTGGTATCACAATGGACTGAATAGTCTAAGTGAGCCTGATCTAACCTAACCAATTATCATTAAATTAAATTAAACAATAATATGTTAAACGACCAAAAGTTCGATCGGACCGAATCTTAAATACCCATCACCTTGGAACGCATAGAATAAATTTCTTCGAAAACATCTCCTCGTTACTGAGTGTCACATATAATACATATATAACTCGACTTTTGCGACGTATAAAAAAGGGTTCAAATTCGGTTAATATCAGATCTGTAGTAATTTGTAGGTACTCATTGATTTTGTTGTGGACATTTGATGCCATAAATTTAATATTTATAACGTATTTCAAGTCAATTTCATTGAACGTGTTCCTATCTCAAGACAATCGGTTCAAACGACACGGTTTTGGAAGTTAAGTGTGAAACATGTAACATAAGATTTTAGATTTGTAGAAAATATTTTAGATTTGCAAGGGATGTGTAATGATTGAAATGGATCGTTTTAGTCAGTCCTATATCAAAATGAGAATTAAAAATATTAAACATATTTAGTGTCCTTTATGTGCCCAAAACAAATTGCGGTACAAATTGCTGTTTCCATTGGTCCAAGAAGTCGAATCGTGAGATTGGTCTATATGCAGAGATGGTCTGTATCTAACTTTTTTAGGTTTGCGACTGTCGCAAAGTTGTAAACGTCATATATGCGTCGTAAATGTAGAAAAAGTCGCAAACTCAAAATACTTTAGTCGCGTCAGCTAGGCAGCGAATTCGATGATATCCAAGACGATGGTATGTGCGAAGAAGTTTCAATTCTTAGGAATGTTCACAATTTTCGGTTTCGGTCCCCACATTTTCCCTATTGCCTTTTGCACGAGTACAGGGTAACCGTGGGTTTTCTCGTCCTTTCTTAGCTTTAAGTTCAGTCTCCTGTCCAATATAATCCCAAGGTATTTTGCACACTCACCAACGGGAATTTCGATACCACCTAAGAAAATAGGCTTAACCGTGGGAAAACTTTCACAAATTTCTACAGAAACTCACAGCGAATGCTGTCAAAGTAAATTAAAAAATGTTCAGAATTTCTTCTATTCAAAATCAGGTTTTCTACAGTAAGTTTACGACTTTTGCGACATACGTATTACACCGTCGCAAATGTATGTCGCAAAAGTCACAGTTTGTGACAGGCCAACCCTGTCTATATGGTGTTGTATCAAAACATGGATCGATATGAACTAACAGGTTGGCTGATAAGTCCCCGGTTTAACAAAGGAAAACACATTTTTTTGTCAAAATTCGTTTTTATTATTCAACATAGTTCCCTTCAAGAGCGATACAACTATTATAACGACCTTCCAATTTTTTGATACCATTTTGGTAGTACTCCTTCGGTTTTGCCTCAAAATAGGCCTCCGTTTCGGCGATCACCTCTTCATTGCAGCCAAATTTTTTCCCTGCGAGCATCCTTTTGAGGTCTGAGAACAAGAAAAAGTCGCTGGGTGGGGAAGCAATTCGAAGCCCATTTCATGAATTTTTGCCATCGTTCTCAATGACTTGTGGCACGGTGCGTTGTCTTGGTGGAACAACACTTTTTTCTTCTTCATATGGGGCCGTTTTGACGCGATTTCGACCTTCAAACGCTCCAATAATGCCATATAATACTCACTGTTGATGGTTTTTCCCTTCTCAAGATAATCGATAAAAATTATTCCATGCGCATCCCAAAAAGCAGAGGCCATTACTTTTCCAGCGGACTTTTGAGTCTTTCCACGCTTCGGAGACGTTTCACCGGTCGCTGTCCACTCAGCCGACTGTCGATTGGACTCAGGAGTGTAGTGATGGAGCCATGTTTCATCCATTGTCACATATCGACGAATACTAGCGACGCCATCTAAGTGTTAGACCGGGGACTTATCAGCCAACCTGTTATATTTGCCACAATTCCTTTTGGTTCTAAAATATCTCAAGATTTTAACTTTTAAACAAGACGGATAAAATTGCGGCTTCCTTGCCCTTTAATCGATAGATTAGTCTAAATGGGAGCTATATATAATACGACCCAATATAACGATCTGTTATAGCTCTTTACGTCATTAAAATACCAAATTTATTACACATCTATACCGACTTTAAATTCTACCAGATTTCAAATCTCAATCGGATGAAAATTGCGGTTTCAATGCCCACACGAAGATCGGAGTTTGGTCTATATGGGCGCTATATCAAAACAAGGACTATTTTGACCTGTCTGCAGCCAAAAAACGAGCTTGCAGGATAGCTTAATTATTGAAAGCTTTAGCGTTATTACACAACATTTGTTTTTCTTATTCAATCACGAAATTAATTGATCCAATTAATTTTTTAATTGAAATGTGTTCAATCACAAAAGTGGCAGTATCAATCACAGTCTTAATTGAAAACATTACAAAATTTTAACTAATTTTTTAATTAATTCAATTAAAAATTTAATTGATGTCGATTGCAAAACTCAATTAATATTTTCATTAAAATCGTTATTATTTACAATTACTTTCTTAACTGACTTAGTGTTTTTAGTTTGATTAAAGAATTGATTGTTTGAAATAAATTAAATTAAATAAAATTCGTTAAAAATTAATACAAATTTCATCACTTTTTTATTGACTTAGTCTTCCGAGTTTGATAAAGTTTTTTTTTTTACATTTTTAATAAAAAAAAAATTAAAAAAATACTTCAGTGATTTAATTAACTTAATATTTCTATTGTGATTAAAAAGTTAATTGTATCAATTAATTTATTAATTAACAAGTAAGGAAAGTCTAAAGTCGGGCGGGGCCGACTATATTATACCCTGCACCACTTTGTAGATCTAAATTTTCGATACCATATCACATCCGTTAAATGTGTTGGGGGCTATATATAAAGGTTTGTCCCAAATACATACATTTAAATATCACTCGATCTGGACAGAATTTGATAGACTTCTACAATATCTATAGACTCAAAATTTAAATCGGCTAATAAAGGAAAGTCTAAAGTCGGACGGGGCCGACTATATTATACCCTTCACCAATTTGTAAGTCCACATTTTCGATACCATATCAAATCCGTCCATGTGTTGGATGCTATATGAATCCATACACATATATTCTGTATATCTGAGCAGATCTGTACAGAGTTCTGCAATACTTATATATTTTACATTTAAGTCGGCTAATGCGCTGAGGTGGAACACAATGTTAGTAAAAAATATAGGAAACATTTAAATATGAACCAATTTTGAGGCAACTTCGCAAAAGTGTATTTATGATTTATCGGTCGATAGATGTGTAATAGAGTAATAGGAAAATTTGAGTAATTTTGATAAGTTTTCGACTTAGCAGTGACGATTTGATAAGGAAAATGTAGGTATTTCGGCCAGTTTTGCATAAATAGGAAAAATATATATATGGAATCTATATCGAAATCTGAACCGATTGCAATCAAATTTCAAATGCATAGTTACTATGTTGAATCTACTCCCTGTGCAAAATAAATCGGATAACAACTTTGACCTCTGTGGTCATATGACCGAAAATCGTACGAAAAATATATATGGGAGCTATATCAAAATCTGAACCGATTTCAACCTAAATAAACACGCAAATGCATAACCTTAATTCTACTGCCTGTGCAAAGTTTCAAGTTCAATTCTACTCCCTCTGCAAAATTTCACGTAAATCCGATCAATTTTGCCTCTGTGGGCATATTAGTCCAAATCGGGCGAATGATATATGGGGGCTATATCTAAATCTGAACCGACTTCAACTAAATTTTGCACAATTAACGATACTATAAAACGTACTCCTTGTGCAAAATTTCAAGCAACTCAGGGCATAACTCTGGCTTTTGAGGCCATATAAATCCAAATCGGACGAAAGATATATATGGGAGCTATATCTAAATCGGAACCGATTTTAACCAAATCAAGCACACTTAACGATACTATTAAACGTACTTGTTGTGCAAAATTTGAAGCAAATCAGGGCAAAACTCTGGCTTTTGGGGCCATATAAGTCCAAATCGGTCGAAAGATATATATGGGAGCTATATCTAAATCGGAACCGATTTTAACTAAATTAAGCACACTTAACGATACTATTAAACGTACTTGTTGTGCAAAATTTGAAGCAAATCAGAGCAAAACTCTGGCTTTTGGGGCCATATAAGTCCAAATCGGTCGAAAGATATATATGGGAGCTATATCTAAATCTGAACCGATTTCAACTAAATTTGGTACAATTAACGATACTATTAAACGTACTCCTTGTACAAAATTTTAATCAAATCAGGCCAAAACTCTGGCTTTTGAAGCCATTTAAGTCAAACTCGGACGAAACATATATAGGGGAGCTATATCTAAATCTGAACCGATTTAAACTAAATTTAGCACAATTAACGATACTATTAAACGTACTCGTTGTGCAAAATTTGAAGCAAATCAGGGCAAAACTCTCGCTTTTGGGGCCATATAAGTCCAAATCGGACGAAAGATATATATGGGAGCTATATATAAATATGAACCGATTTAGCTGATATTTGGCAGTTTTTACGGGACTGACAAAACGTTCAGATGTACAAAATTTGAAGAACGTCGGTTCATAAATACGTGAATTATAATCAAATCGGTGATAACTATATATGGCAGCTATATCTAAATTTGAACCGATTTTTTCCAAAATCAATAGCGATTGTCTTCTACCCGAAGAAAGACGTTATGTCAAATTTGAGGACGATCGGACTTAAACTGCGACCTGTACTTTGTGCACAAAATTACATATACAGACAGACGGACAGACAGACAGACGGACATCGCTAAATCGACTCAGAATTTAATTCTAAGCCAATCGGTATACTAAAAGATGGGTCTATGACAATTATTTCTTGGCGTTACATACAAATGCACAAACTTATTATACCCTGTACCACAGCAGTGGTGAAGGGTATAATAAAAAAATATGGGAAACATTTAAATCTGAAGCAATTTTAAGGAAACTTCGTAAAAGTTTATTTATGATTTATCGCTCGATATATATGTATTAGAAGTTTAAGAAAATTAGAGTCATTTTTTCATCTTTTCGACTAAGCAGTGGCGATTTTACAAGGAAAATGTTGGTATTTTGACCATTTTTGTCGAAATCAAAAAAACATATATATGGGAGCTATATCTAAATCTGAACTGATTTCAACCTAATTTGGCACGCATAGCAACAATGCTAATTCTACTCCCTGTGCAAAATTTCAACTAAATCGGAGTAAAAGATTGGCCTCTGTGGTCATATGAGTGTAAATCGGGCGAAAGCTATATATGGGAGCTATATCTAAATCTGAACCGATTTCCACCAAATTTGACACGCATAGCTATAATGCTAATTCTACTCCCTGTGCAAAATTTCAACTAAATCGGAGTTAAATATTGGCCTCTGTGGGCAAATGAGTGTAAATCGGGCGAAAGCTATATATGGGAGCTATATCTAAATCTGAACCGATTTGGCTGATATTTTGCAAGTTTTTCGAGACCCATAAAATATTCGGATGTACGGAATTTGAGGAAGATCGGTTGATATACACGCCAATTATGACCAGATCGGTGAAAAATATATATGACAGCTATATCTAAATCTGAACCGATTTTTTCCAAAATTAATAGGGATCGTCTTTGAGCCGAAACAGGACCCTATACCAAATTTTAGAACAATCAGACTAAAACTGCGAGCTGTACTTTGCACACAAAAATACATCAACAGACAGACAGACGGACAGACAGACAGACGGACATCGCTAAATCGACTCAGAATTTAATTCTAAGACGATCGGTATACTAAACGATGGGTCTCAGACTTTTCCTTCTTGGCGTTACATACAAATGCACAAACTTATTATACCCTGTACCACAGTAGTTGTGAAGGGTATAATAAGACTTGAATTTTTATTAGTACACACGATTTTGTCCACCACTGTATGCTATATGCTCAACTCGCTGACTTAAGTGCAATTAAATTTGCATATTGGTACGAATTGTAAAGAAAGTATTGGTATGGTATCATACCAATGACTACATTGTCACAAAATGGTTATGAAGTACCCTGGGTGAGTGTCTAAATGTTTTAATGGTTTTTATTATTTTTGTAAGTCATAATGCTTGAATGCGTAGCACCGAGAAATAAAATAAATAAAAACACAAGGATTTAGTTTTTCTTTTCAATAATGTTTCAATAAAACGTAATTTTATTGAATTTTTTGGGAGATTAATTTACCTTTTACAAAACAATCGTTGGACGGACGTAATCCAGTAACGAATAATAACAAAAGTTAGACGCCGCAAGACGGTAATGGCGCGACTCGTTAGAAAAATGTAACGAATTGTGCTGAAAGCACAGAGCTGCATCCAGAGCTTAGGGTACATTTTCTAGCGAGGGGGAAATTGTCATTTTACAAGATTTTAAGTCCCCATCTAACGAATAAATTTTGACCTTACGAATTTGAACTTAAACATTCCGCCCGCCTTGCAACATCCAGGTATGTTGTAATTGAAATTCATTAATACATAGACATTACATACAATATTTTAATATCAAAATAAATATAAAATGCGATGTCAGTTTCATTTTCAAATTGAGCAATTTTTTTTTTATTAGTTCTTTAAATTTTTTTCAAACTTCATGAATTCTTAACTAAATGCTCGTAGAGCCGTTGACCCGGAGGGTCTGCAGTGTCTGGGTTATTGGCCAGGATGACCTACGACACTTATGGTTGGCATTGACCTGACACTATCCAGCCGAATATCGTCAGCTGCGCCAAGGGGAATCCCGGACTCGAAAATATTTGTGTCTTTAGAACCCGTGCGTAGACATCGGGCCCTAGAACCAACCCCACCCCGGAAGGACGGTAAAACCTTGGGTCGGCCAGCTGGAGACACTCGAAATGTTCCCGTATCGTATCTGGAGCCGACGACGATGGGGTGACAACACGGGTCAGGTCTGTTACCCGGGCAGAAAAAACCAATTTACTTTCTGCATTGTGTCGGGAGACAGCAACAAGCGGACAAAATGCGTCTTGCGACGTCATCGCTGAGACAAGCCGTAGGCTGAGAGCTAAACTGCTACAAATCATACTGTACCCCGCACACGGGTCGAGGACAGCTCGGACAGGAATTCGACGATCGGACAAGACAAGCAAGAGGACTATAGTGGGACCAAGCGTGACGGTTGGTTGTAGAACCAACATCGGATCAGATAGGGGAGCGGTATTCGTGATACAGTACGCGGACGAGTTAACGGACGAACTTGACTTGGACTTTCTCTTCGACAAGGTTTGAGCGGAAGGACGTTGTTGCTGGTCAAATGAATGTAGCAGCGTATGGTGGCTATCTCCACATTCGCGGCACCTCTCGCGACTATTGCAGGTCGATCGCATGTGAGACCTGCCCAGACAGTTTGAACATACCCGATGCAACACTACAGTGCGCAATCGTTGCTCCAAACGCATGTTCAAAAATTTGTGACACGACCGTAGATTGTGACTTCGCATACACAACACACAGACATTCGAGTGCCCTCTTTTATTCACACCTGAATTCTTTTGGGCAGTCCCCGTAGGGGATGACGATGGTTTGGCTACGTTGGTTGCGGATACGTCAGCAGGAGCCGTATCAGCCCCCGACGGAGGGACAACTTTCTGCGTCGGTACTACCCCTTGTGAAGAGGCGACGACTGGGGTCATCCCGACGTCAGGGACCTGCTCGATGGCTGGTAACGGCTCGCGGAGAACCGGTGCAACATTATTTTCTAAAATCTCTTTTTCCTCATCGGACATCGGGACGTCATCCTCGTAGTCAGGGAGAGTCTTAACAATTTCCCTCATATTTTCCATTGTACTGCGAAAAGAAAGATGACGCTTACTATATGAACGATCGAAAACTATTCGGTCAGTATGACCAATTTTACCACCGGTCGTCTTACAACACCGTTTGCCGTTCTCACGTCAGCAACTCTAACGCGATCGTCAGATCCCGGGTGGACGTCATCCACACGACCTAACTTCCACGATGTAGGAGGCAATTGCTCATCACGAATTACTACCAAGTCCCCTACTTCGATATCACGCTGCGGAAATTTCCATTTATATCTTTTCTGTAAGCTTT
Organism: Haematobia irritans; assembly: GCF_050003625.1. Classification (NCBI taxonomy): domain Eukaryota; kingdom Metazoa; phylum Arthropoda; class Insecta; order Diptera; family Muscidae; genus Haematobia; species Haematobia irritans. Next base: position 89,721,977 of record NC_134401.1, on the reverse strand, counting down.
TCAAATATTCCTCTTTCCACCGTAAGCAGAACTGTTGCGACAGCGCCTTCATTTTCCTAAATCGATGTACCAAATGAAGTGGTGATTCCTCCTCTAACTGTTCAGGAGGCGCCAAGATCGGAGATCCTACCAAAAAATGGCCAGGCGTAAGTGCTACCAATTCTTGAGAACGTTCACTCATTGGGCACAACGGCCTAGAATTTAAACAAGCCTCAATTCTCGAAAGAACAGTCGAAAACTCTTCAAATGTAAATTTGAATCCTGATGCATGCTTCCTAAAATGCGTCTTGAAGCTTTTGACAGCAGCTTCCCAGAGACCACCCATATGTGGCGCCCCGGCAGGGATAAACTGCCAGGAAAGCTGCTGAAACTGGTATGCGGAACACACCTTATCACGTCCTTCTTTAAAAACACATCTCAAATCCTTTTCCATTTCGCGTGAAGCGCCTACAAAATTTGTACCATTATCCGAAAAAATGGTCTTGGGACAACCGCGTCGAGATATAAATCTGTGAAAAGCGGCCAGAAACGTTGTCGTAGACAAGTCTGATGTGGCTTCCAAGTGTATGGCCTTCGTCGAAAAGCATACAAAAACGCAAACATAACCCTTTGTTATCTTACATGCGCGCCCTATAAATGACTTAATTTCGAAAGGCCCCGCAAAATCAACGCCAGTCGTAGTAAACGGTCTGGTAAGTACAGTTCTCTCCGGTGGGAGAGCCGCCATGATCTGCGTACAAGACTTCTTCCTATCCAACAGACACCGTTTACACCGGTTAATAGTCGATCTAATCAAAGATGTTAAACGAGGAATCCAATACTCAATCCGAATAAGACGTAGAACCAACTGGTTCCCTCCGTGAATAGATATGTCGTGAACATATTTCACTAGTAACCTAACGAATCTACTATTATACGGCACTATAATTGGATGTCGCTCACTATACGACAGGGTAGGACACCTACTCAAACGACCATTCAACCTCATAACCCCCTCCTCATCCAGGAATGGATTCAATGACAACAACGAGCTCCTGGAACCTAACGGTTTCTTTTCCCTCAAACAATAGTACTCATCTGGATAATGAGCCCTTTGAGAAAGAACAGCTAGACGTAATCTCACTGCCTTTAATTCGGTTGCCGTCAACGTCGTGCCGTGATACACATTTCGACTAGCATGTGAATAATGGGTCCTGTGATAAAACCTAAATATATATGCGATGACTCGTAGAGCCCTATCTAACGAAGAAAACCTCTCTAAAATGTCCTCGTAGTTCGTAAAAAATGATGCGTGAGTCCTGACCGCCCGTACCTCAACGTCAGTCTCAAGAGGGGTGAAATCATTTATATCCCACTGAGAACTATCTGAGCAGAGCCACTCTGGTCCATGCCACCAAAGCGACGAAACCGCCAACTCTGCAGGCGACACTCCGTGACTTCCCAAGTCGGCCGGATTGTCCTCAGAGCGAACATGGTACCAATTCTGTCCCCCAGTATTCTCCTGAATCCTACATACGCGATTCGCAACGAAAGTAGACCACGTAGATGGCGTCTTTCGAAGCCAAGAGCGGACGATCGTAGAATCCGTCCAACAATAAACACGTCGAAATTCAATATCTAACTCCCTGGCTATAGACTTGTAAAGTTCTGAGGCCAAAACTGCCCCACAAAGCTCCAAACGTGGCAAAGATATAGATTTGATGGGGGCTACCTTAGTCTTACAAGATAGCAAATGGGTGAAGATATGTCCCTGCGGCGTAACCACACGAACATATACTACCCCCGCGTATGCTTTTTCCGAGGCGTCGGAAAAAACATGTAATTCTACCTCACAGTCTGTGGAGTAATTGACCCATCGAGGAATAAGAACGTGATTCACATCCTGATAGGTCTCGACAAACTTTCGCCATTGTCGCTCAGTTTGTAACGGAAGAGACTCGTCCCATCCTATCTTATCCAACCAAACCTGTTGCATAATTATCTTCGCCACTATAATAACTGGCCCCAGCCAGCCAACAGGGTCAAATAGCCTAGCTATAGCCGATAAAACCTCTCTCTTCGTAAACCGAGATTTTCGCTCAATCGGTTTCATCTCAAAATAAAATAAGTCCAACTGCGCATTCCACCTAATACCCAACGGTTTCGAACTACTGGCCTCAACAAATGCCAGTAATTTGGCGTCAACCAAATGGTCAGCCGGAAGCGATTCCAAAATGGCTAGCTCATTAGAAGTCCACTTCCTCAGTTCGAACTTTGCCGATGATAATACCCTAATCAATTGATCCCTAGATTCAACAGCAGTATCCACGTTATGGTACCCTGTCAAAACATCATCCACGTACATGCACCTTCGTAGAATATGTGCCGCGTGGGGATATTCATCTTCGGAGTCATCGGCCAATTGCAATAACGTCCGTATGGCTAAATAGGGAGCACAATTCACTCCAAATGTCACGGTCTGCAGCTCATAGTCTTGTACATCTTTTTGTGGGGAGTCCCTAAAGACAATTCGCTGCAGAGAAGTATGGGCCGAATTTACCCTAATTTGGCGGTACATCTGTGTGATGTCGCAATTAAAAACATATCTGAAAAATCTCCACCTCAAAATCAAATGAACCAATTCCAATTGTAATGTGGGTCCCACATAAAGAATGTCGTTCAGACTTTTACCATTTGAGGTCTTATGCGAAGCATTAAAGACAACTCGAAGTTTGGACGTCAATTTGTCCGGATTGATTACCGGGTGGTGTGGCAAATAACACACAGTTTGATCTGCAGGAGAAGTCGACGACACTGGTCTCATATGTTGCAAGTCCAAATATTCTTTAATCACCCCGTCATACATTAATTTTGTTTCAGGCTTTCGTAAAAGCGAAGCCTCACCACCAATAAACTGCTTCAAACAACTTGTCCGCGAATGTCCAAGCAAGACTTGTCCCTTTAATTCGGGTTTTATCGGAAGAGTCACTACGTATCTTCCATCGGAATCCCTATATGTGGTATTCTTAAAATTTTCCTCACAAAATTTATCTGCGGGAGAACAAATTGCCCGTCTTGGTAAGTCCTCTAATTCCCAAAAGCGAAGAAGAGTCTTGTCAAGACCATCTTCCTCCATAAATTCTACAGTCGTTGAAAAAACTGTCACACTGGAAGTGGGAATTGAACCAGTAATGAGCCAACCGAAGACTGTCTGTTGAGCAATCAACGAACCTAAAATGCCGGAGCGAACCCCCTGTAATATAATTCTGGGATACACGTCTGCCCCCAACAATAAATCAACCGGACGGCTATCGAACAGATTAGGATCAGCCAAACGCAAATTTGGCAAACGTGACATATAATTCCGACTCACTTGGAAAGACGGTAAATTCCCAGAAATCTTAGGCAGGACCAACGCAGTCGCCTCTACCAAGACCGATTCATCTATTGGTGACCCTATACTCAGAGGGCAAATACCGCGAGAAGTTATCGAAACCGATTGATTCACGCCTGATATTGAAGACACCGCACTCGTTGTCGAAATTCTAAGCAACTTTTGCATATTTTCGGTAATAAAGGAGGCTTCCGATGCTGGGTCAATAAGAGCCCGAGCTGGGTACGTCATACCCTGATGAACGATGTTCACCATAGCCGTCCCTAATAGTACCGACCTGTTCTGGGAAACATGAAACACTTGCCTGGCCGAAGTACCAGACACGATTCCAGACGAAGTGGAAGGCTGCGGGTCAATCAAACCGCTAGAATCCGTAGGACGAGCGGCCGAAACTGTCGAGGACGTAGTCGCCACATTCGTAGAATGGCAAGAATCTCGATGAAGCAAAGTATGATGCCTTCCTTGACACTTCTCACAACTGCGAGATGTAGCACAGTTGTTAACGTCATGTCTACGAGATAGACAATTGAAACAACAGCGGTACCGTTTCACAGCAGTCAACCGATCATTCACAGAAAGATTCCTAAATCTCGGACAAACACGAAGATGATGGCTTTGTCGTGGACAAAGAACACACATCTTATCGACGGAATCTCTAGGAGAATGAGAAGTGTATTGCGAATTACGCGACCTAGATGGCGAAGATTTCGGAGCTGCATTCGTAAAATGCGTTCGCAGTTTCCTGCCATCAGTTTTCTTCGAAGCATCGATACCCTTCAAATCGCGGAGACACGTGAGTGTCTGAATCCTTTCCGTAAGAAAACGATCCATGTCCACCCAAGACGACAACGCAGACTTATCACTTATACCCTGTTCCCACAAAGTAACACTATTCTTCGGTAGACGTTGCACACACAAATATATCAAAATCGGATCCCAATCGTTCGTAGGAACGTTATTCACAGCCATCGCCGAAATACATGCATTTATACCACGCTGCAAGTTCTTCAACCCAGAACATGTCTCGGTGTCTAAGACCGGAAGGTCAAAAAGAAGCTTCAACTGATTGCTGACTAAAATTCTCAAGTTGTCATAAGTTTCCTTTAACGTCCTCCAAGCTAACTCGAAACTCCTATCAGTGAGAGGAAATCTTCTTACAACTTCACGGGCGTCGCCACTAGTCTTTTTGAGCAAATGACACAAGCGCTCAATATCACTCAGACGGGAATTTTTTACATAAACAGCAGTAAACAAATCCCTAAATGTTGGCCAAGACTGAAAGTCACCATCGAAAACCTCAATATCGCATGGTGGTAAAGCCAAACTATGGACCGCACCATGGTCAACACCTAACAAAAGAGAATTTCCCGATACATCCACATTACCAGAACGAGCAGAAATATCCGCCACATCGGCCTGCTGTATAGGAGTTGACGCCCTAGGAACGGCTTTTAGACCGTCTATCTTCCTTTCGATAGAGGAAATAATACGAATATAGGCATCATAAGTTGCCTCATACTTGCCGTCAGCAGATTCTACCTTTCCCTTATCTGAATCCTCCTGAAGATCGTCTAAACACTCCTCATACCTCTCTTTCACTCTCTCCCAGAGTGATTTCGCCTCTTCGACCTGAGCCCTTAGAGAATAAACATCTAAATTCTCCTCCTTCAAAGAGCTAACCCGTGTCCCAAACTTCACAACCGCATCAGCGGCTCTAATGAATCGCGCGAATGTATTAACTGGCATATTGAAAATAATTTAGCGTCACAAAAATTCACAAAAACTCGTAAAGTATGTGAACACGCACTTATCGACAGCGAAAACTGGCCGAAAAATCAATAAATTTGCACAAAATGCCCAAAAATGCAAAAACAAAAATTTACAAAATTTTTCTTTCAGTGTATCAAATTCTCACACTGCACCGAAATTACCACAAAATTTCTTGAAGTGTAAACAATTGTTCGTAAAACAACCACTTCAAAACTTAAAATCTAAAATTTCAAACAATTTGTAAACTATTGGACTATTTTTCTCTCAGTGTAGAAACAATTAATTTTCGTTCAGTGTACCGAATCACAACATATTTTCCCCTTGTACAAAAAATAGGCAAATTATTCAAGTTGAATTCAAAAAATCTCAAAATTCTACTAAAATCTTCGAACTAATTCTCTCAGTGTATGAATGAATTTACGAAAATTACGCTCAGTGTATCGAAGAATACTGCCGCTGTATCAAAACTTCACACACGAAATCCAGATGATCAAAAAATTCAACAAATTATAAGAAATTATAAAAAAATGTCTGTAAGACCAAATGTAGGGTGCACGGACTGTAAAATACACCTCTACACTTCCACGCCAGATAATCTCCCCAAAAAAAATTCAAAATCACAAATAATAAAAAATATAGAAATAAAAATATATATACGTAATATATACGATAAAATAAAAATTATACGATCGTACCGGACCGCCTGTAGGGTGCACAGTGACCAAAACGATAATTTTTACTAATGCGCGTAACGCTAATGGGTCATACAACACGATAACCCAAAAAACTCAATTTCAAAAATTTTTATAATTTTCTTCAAAATATTTACGACTCGCGGCCCCGTGAGGGTTAACAAATAAACCAAAGAAACACAGCTCAAAAAAAATATGTATGTATATACGTGTGTGTATCACTGATCATACGTAGGTATGTAATTCAAACGTTGACTGCAGTGACGATTGATGTTTGTTTACAATAGTAATACGACCAACAGAGCCTTTAGAGTCTGCGTGTATTTTGTTATTGTTTTATTTACTTCAAGTTAAAGGCAACGTAATTGCAAATAATGTTTTGAAGTAAATAAGCACTGTCAACGTTTAAATTCACCACACAACACCAATATATACAATAGATTTTTCACTTTTTATTTTGATTATTCTTTCACTTGAATATCATTTAACAAAACGAAATTAAACAAACGAAAGAAATGTACGTACGTATGTAGCAACGAATGTGTGTTTTTTGAAATGCAATTTGCCGTCGGCAAAACGAAATAATTGTATCGATGTTGTAAAACGACCGCGGTTTAAATTTAAAAACACTCGCGATTTGCTCAATTATTTTAATAAAACACTGACATACGCACCTGTGTGTTGATAAATAATTATTTAAATAATTTTTCAAATGAAATCTTCCACAAATATGGCTGCAAAGTGGCTGCTTTTTTGTTGTTGCTTCACAATATCAGCACTTTCCTTTGAAAAAAAGACAAAACAAAATCCTTTATTAATTGCTGTAAGCAAGTATCCGGCTCGATTGGACCAATGAATGCGTAGCACCGAGAAATAAAATAAATAAAAACACAAGGATTTAGTTTTTCTTTTCAATAATGTTTCAATAAAACGTAATTTTATTGAATTTTTTGGGAGATTAATTTACCTTTTACAAAACAATCGTTGGACGGACGTAATCCAGTAACGAATAATAACAAAAGTTAGACGCCGCAAGACGGTAATGGCGCGACTCGTTAGAAAAATGTAACGAATTGTGCTGAAAGCACAGAGCTGCATCCAGAGCTTAGGGTACATTTTCTAGCGAGGGGGAAATTGTCATTTTACAAGATTTTAAGTCCCCATCTAACGAATAAATTTTGACCTTACGAATTTGAACTTAAACAATGCTAATGAACTGACAATAACGTAAAATGAGCTAAAAAAAACTAGCCTGTAAACAATCAGGTAAAACTTATACATTTAAAATTGCTGTGGGTGCTAAATGTAAAACCAGCCAGCAAATCAGTTTTAAGTTAAGTTAACCTCAAATGATTTATGACCATAAATTCAACAAATGTAAAATCAATAAACCTCTGTGTCAACAATAGTAGAGGGTGAATATTACTATGGAAGTTTGGAGTTTGTATTCTTTGTATACAAACGACGGCAATTACGCATTTATTTAGTGGATGTATGGCAACTCTGTTCGTTTATTAATATGACCAAGATTTTGTCATTAACGAAATCTCATGCAAAGACACTTTCAAAAATCTATTTCCCAAAGACATTTGGGGCAGATGACTAAACCCCATTTTGTTGATGCCTTCTATTATAGAGACAGCCAAATTGATTATGTTTTATGCGTTTCTCTGAATCATTGCAACCAAGCAAGCAAGGGCATAGGTAGAAAGTAGATTCGTACTGATTTTGCTTAATGCTGTTTCATTTGTTTTGATTCCCTATTTCATTCCAATTGCAAACATGAATGCCAACCACTCTCAGCTGTGTTTATCATAATTGTTTATCTGTGGGTATGTTGAAAAAAGCTTTTATTTTCTGAGAGTATTCTCCGAAATTCTTTCTGTTTTCTTCAACATTTGTTGATACCAGTATACGAATTTTTCTACTCTTTTTATACCCTCCACCAAAGGATGTGGGCCATGGCGTAGCTATGGGGACTAATACTGAAAAAAAAACAAGTATATACGGCCGTAAGTTCGGCCAGGCCGAAGCTTATGTACCCTCCACCATGGATTGCGTAGAAACTTCTACTGAAGACTGTCATCCACAATCGAATTACTTGAGTTGCGGTATCACTTGCCGATGGCAAGGTATCTTAAAACTTCCTAACACCGTCTTCTAAATTGCAAGGTAGTCCATATGTTAAACCAAAAAAAGGCGGATTAAATACGTATATAATTAAGTTTGACAAAATTTTCTATAGAAATAACATTTTGATAAAAGTTTCTATAGAAATAAAATTTTGACAAAATAAAATTTTGGCAACATTTTCTATAGAAGTAAAATTTGGACAAAATTTTCTATAGAAATAAAATTTTAACAAAATTTTCTATAGAAATAAAATTTTAACAAAATGTTCTATAGAAATAAAATTTTAACAAAATTTTCTATAGAAATTAAATTTTGTCAAAATTTTCTATAGAAATAAAATTTTCTTTAGAAATAAAATTTTGACAAAATTTTTAATAGAATAAAAATTTTGACAACATTCTCTATAGAATTAAAATTTTGACAAAATTTTCTATAGAAATAAAAATTTTCCAAAATTTTCTATAGAAATAAAATGTTGCCAAAAGTTTCTATAGAAATAAAATTTGACAAAATTTTCCATAAAAATAAAATTTTTGACAAATTTTTCTATAGAAATAAAATTTAATAGATTATTTTTGGCTCGAGTGGCAACCATTATTATGAACCGATATGGACCAATTTTTGTATGATTGGGGGTCGGCTACATATAACTATAGACCTATATAGACCAATTTTGGCATGGTTATTAGCGGCCATATACTAACACCACGTACCAAATTTCAACCGAATCGGATGAATTTTGCTCCTCCAAGAGGTTCCGGAGGTCAAATCTGGGGATCGATTTATATGGGGGCTATATATAATTATGGACCGATATGGACCAATTCTTGCGTGTTTGTTAGAGACCACATACTAAATTAAATTAAAATTTTGAAAAAATTTTCTATAGAAATAAAATTTTGCCAAAATTTTCTATAGAAATAAAATGTTGCCAAAAGTTTCTATAGAAATAAAATCTGACAAAATTTTCCATAAAAATAAAATTTTGACAAATTTTTCTATAGAAATAAAATTTAATAGATTATTTTTGGCTCGAGTGGCAACCATTATTATGAACCGATATGGACCAATTTTTGTATGATTGGGGGTCGGCTACATATAACTATAGACCTATATAGACCAATTTTGGCATGGTTATTAGCGGCCATATACTAACACCACGTACCAAATTTCAACCGAATCGGATGAATTTTGCTCTTCCAAGAGGTTCCGGAGGTCAAATTTGGGGATCGATTTATATGGGGGCTATATATAATTATGGACCGATATGGACCAATTCTTGCGTATTTGTTAGAGACCACAGACAACACCACGTTCCAAATTTCAACCGGATCGGATGAATTTTGCTCCTCCAAGAGGCTCCGAGGACAAATCTGGGGATCGGTTTATATGGGGGCTATATATAATTATGGACCGATGTTGACCAATTCTTGCATGGTTGTTAGAGACCATATACCAGCACCACGTACCAAATTTCAACCGGATCGGATAAATTTTGCTCCTGCAAGAGGCTCCGGAGGTCGAATCTGGGGATCGGTTTATATGGGGGCTATATATAATTATGGACCGATATGGACCAATTTTTGCATGGTTGTTAGATACCATATACTAATGTCACGCACCAAATTTCAACCGGATCGGATGAATTTTGCTCCTCTAAGAGGGTCCAGAGTTCAAATCTGGGGATCTAGTTTATATGGGGGCTATATATAATTATGGACTGATATGGACCAATTTTTGCATGGTTCTTAGAGACCATATACTAATACCATGTACCAAATCTCAGCCGGATCGGATGATATTTGCTGCTCTTAGAGGATCCGTAAACCAAATCTGGGGATCGGTTTATATGGGGGCTATATATAATTATGGACCGATATAGACCAATTTTTACATGGTTGTTAGACCATATACTTACACCGTGTACCAAATTTCAGCCAGGTCGGATGAAATATGCTACTCTTATAGGCTCCACAAGCCAAATCTTGGGGTCCGTTCATATGGGGGCTATAAGTAAAAGTGGACCGATATGGCCCATTTGCAATACCATCCGACCTACATCAATAACAACTACTTGTGCCAAGTTTGAAGTCAATAGCTTGTTTCGTTCGGAAGTTAGCGTGAATTCAACAGACGGACGGACGGACATGCTTAGATCGACTCAGAATTTCACCACGACCCAGAATATATATACTTTATGGGGTCTTAGAGCAATATTTCGATGTGTTACAAACGGAATGACAAAGTTAATATACCCCCATCCAATGGTGGAGGGTATAAAAATATTGTTGTGACGCTAAAGATTTCATGTCCTTGAAATACAAATGCGAATTTTGTTTAGCATAGAAGACACATTTCTCCGATATAAAGTTGTTGTCATTGTCCAAAAGTCGATAAACCTTTCAATGAAGTCGTCTTATCCTTATAGTTAAGTGATTCGAATTAAAATTTGGTATCCTAAATTGAAAGAAAATTTTGTTTGACTAACACAAAAAATAATATTATAATTTTTGAGCTAACAATAAATTGTTGTTACAGAAAATTTTTAAGTTCAACAAAATTTTTGTTGATATAACAAAATGTTTGTTGATATAAAAAAAATGTTTGCTAAAATGACTAAAATCGTAATTGTATTTACAAATTACGTTGTTAGCTCAAATTTAAACATAATTTTAATTGAATTGACAATCAAATTAACTGATATTTTTTGTGTGAAAGTCAACTTGGCTTTAATAATTTTAAAAAATTCTTCAAATATAATGAAATCGTCTTTTTGTTGCATCTTAACTACAAAGTAAAAAAGCTTTCAAACTCAATTGTTTGAGAATTAAAAAACTCACTTTTAAATTTAACACAATATCTCAATTTTCAATATATCTTGACGACTCATGCTTAAAATACCACCTTGCTTTAATTGTCACAAAAAAGGCAATCAGCTCAAAAATATCTGTTTACAAAAATAGATTTGCAATTTAACTCATTGCTTTCAATGAGCTCTTATCGGCTACCATTGAAGTATGATTCCATTCATATCAGTGGTTTTTATTTATTCTCATTTATTTTTATTATTACAAACAAATTATGAAATAAATTTCCTGTATAAATATACATATTTAAATACGATACTGCATCACGTGTATTTCCAAAGCTGTGGCAAAAAATGAATCTTGGTATGAAGATGATAAAAAGCCAGAAATGCTTTCATTAAACTGAGAAAGCAACTATGTATACTCGTACCGTAAGCCGCCAAATGTGACTCATTTATGGTTAATATGATTCGGAAGATTATTCATTGTTGATACAAAGAATTTTATCAGTTACCAAGATTATCTTTGATGGAGTATTTTTATACACACCACCATAGAATGGTGACGGGGGTAAAATAAGTTTGTCATTCCGTTTGTAATACATCGAAATATCCATTTCCGACTATATAAAGTATATATATTCTTGATCATGGAGAAACTCTAAGACGATTTAATCATGTCCGTCTGTCTGTTGTAATCACGCTAGAGTCTTCAGTAATGATGCAATCGTACTGAAATTTTGCACAAACTCGTCTTTTGTTTGCAGGCAGGTTAAGTTCGAAGATGGGCTATATCGGTCCAGGTTTTGATATAGTCCCCATATAACCCGACTTCCCGATTCTGGGTCTTGGGCTTATAGAAACCGTGGTTTTTATCAAATTTGGTATTTTACGACCATGAAGAATTTTTTTTTTCTGATTCAATCAAGAACAAAATTGGTTCTTATAAATCCAGAATCTGATATAGTCGTCATAGGTAAAATCTTTAAATTTATTTGCGGGAAGTGTACTGGTTGAACTGCTCTGCTTGGGAGAATATCTCTCATCAAACCCGCCTGAAATTTGAAAGGAAACTATAATATTTGATGTATGGTGGCGGGTAATTAAGATTCGGCCCGGCCGAACTTACTGCTGTATATACTTGTTGTTAATAATAAAGACATCTTCAGAAGAGAAATTTTGCATAAAGCTTCAATTAAAAAAAGTGAACCCTATATGGCACTAATTCTATTCTATTTTAGTTCATGGTATTATTAATAACTTTTTCTATGTGCGTTAGTTAAATTAAGGGGGGGGGGGGGAAATTATACACAAATGAAACATAAACATTTTCTTAATACGTGTGTCCCACAAAATACTTCAGAATTTCTTAAAATTTGTAAATTTTACCCATCATGAACTTCTTATGTACCATAAAGACATTTTTGCAATTTTGAACTCAAGTTTTTTCCTTCAAACTTTGAAATTTTCCTTAATAAGTAAGTGACAAAAATTATTTATGTCTAATAGATTTTCTTGAATTGGTCGCAAAATATTTACTTATTTTTGTGAAATCGTCGTGACATCTGCGTTTGTAATACAGTTTAGTTAAATTTTTCTAAAATTAACCAAAATTCACTTTTCTGCTGGGTTCAATGTTTTTGCGTGTTATAAGGACAACGTTTGGTATTAGCGTTCACACAAAAAATTTTTTTTCTGATTCAATCACGAAATTAATTGAACCAATTAATTTTTTAATTGAAATGTCTTCAATCACAGAATGATTAAACAATTAGATGATACTATTATTTGTGTGATTGATTTTTGTTTCAGTTAAAAAATTGTTGAATCAATTAAATTTTTAATTGAATAGTTTTAAAAATTCAATTAAGATTTTTATTGGAAAAATTTCCGTGAAAATTTTTTCTGTGTTGAGAACCTAAACGCCGTAATTGTTATAAGATTTTCCTGAAACTCACCTTAAATTGGAAACTTAGAGGTGTTGTAAGTCCTCAAATAGCTGCGCCGAGTATGGGGTATATCGGTATATAGGTTATGTTAGGCTAGGTATAGTGGCAGGCCGAATTTCAGTCTCACTTAGACCATTCAGTCTATTGTGAAATCATAGTGGTGAACTTCTCTCTTATCACTGAGTTCTGCTCGTTTCTATGTTTAGCTCAATGGCAAGAGACCTACTTTTATAGCCGAGTCCGAAAGACGTTCCACATTGCGAAACCACTTGGAAAGGAAATGTCACCAAAATAATCAGAAATCTTACCAGCATTATTGAGAGGTGTCAACCGCTGAAACATTTCTTTGGTGGTTGCTCGAAGCTGGGATTACGCCCATGACCTTTAGTACGCAAGGCGGGCAGCTAATAATTTCACAACGTTGGCTACATTCTAGCCCATATATAGATTGATCTCACGATTTTACTTCTTGGACTTCTATACACCGCAAATTTTATCCGCTTACTACTGAAAATCTGGAGGTGTTTTAGGTCCACAAAGACCAGTGTTGAATATGATTTGCATCGGTCCATTGATTGGTATTGCTCTTATATAGACCGATTTCCCGATTTTTAGGGCTTCTAGACACTACAGTTTTTATCCGTTTTGCCTTAAATTCGAAAACTCATTAAAGAAAATGCATGAAATCGTTATTTGAATGTACCATCGATCCATTTAATGTAATGTTTAAAGATTATTTCATGCAAATGTAGACCACAGCCGCAACACGGTTTCCACAGTTGGTAAAATTCTACCACAAATTTTTACAAAATTTTCTATAGAAATAAAATTTTTACAAAATTGTCTATAGAAATAAAATTTTAACAAAATTTTCTTTATTGTTTTTATTGTTGTTTTTGATCTCAGCTTAAAGCCATGCATTGACTAAACTACAAGTGTAGCTTAAGCATACTTTTCCTCTGTTGGTTAAGCTACACTTGTAGTTTAGTCAATGCATGGCTTTAAGCTGAGATCAAAAACAACAATAACGATTGAAGAGAAGCCAACAATAACAAACAAAACGAATGAAGATAGAGGAAGGTTAGGTTAGGTTAGGTTATGTGGCAGCCCGATGTATCAGGCTCACTTAGACTATTCAGTCCATTGTGATACCACAGTGGTGAACTTCTCTCTTATCACTGAGTGCTGCCCGATTCCATGTTAAGCTCAATGACAAGGGACCTCCTTTTTATAGCCGAGTCCGAACGGCGTTCCACATTCTAGTGAAACCACTTAGAGAAGCTTTGAAACCCTCAGAAATGTCACCAGCATTACTGCGGTGGGATAATCCACCGCTGAAAAACTTTTTGGTGTTCGGTCGTAGCAGGAATCGAACCCACGACCTTGTGTATGCAAGGCGGGCATACTAACCATTGCACCACGGTGGCTCCCAAGATAGAGGAAGCACGCTCAAAAACAAACCCAGCCAAATACATTCAAATCGATGATTTGAGTTTGGCAAAGGAAAAGAGATATGCTGGCAAATTTGTTTAGGCAGTAGCCGACTATCAAACCCTTTTTCGGGAGGTTCAAGTGTAGTTCACTTTGGGTTGAGTGAATTACCCGAATTTATTCTGATAATTGGTTGATAGTTTTGCTGCAAGTAGAGGATGCTGATGAGGAATGTGGTAATTCCGAAACAGCTGTACATCCAACCATCTTGCAGTCTATAGGGCTTTGCCCAAATAAATTTGACAAGCATACTTTTCCTCTGTTGGTTAAGCTACACTTGTAGTTTAGTCAATGCATGGCTTTAAGCTGAGATCAAAAACAACAATAACGATTGAAGAGAAGCCAACAATAACAAACAAAACGAATGAAATAAAATTTTGACAAAATTTTCTATAGAAATAAAATTTTGACAAAATTTTCTATAGAAATAAAATTTTGACAAAATTATCTATAGAAATAAAATTTTGACAAAATTTTCTATAGAAATAAAATTTTGACAAAATTATCTATAGAAATAAAATTTTGACAAAATTTTCTATAGAAATAAAATTTTTACAAAATTTTCTAAAAAAAAATAAAATGTTTACAAAATTTTTACAAAATTTTCTATAGAAATAAAATTTTAACAAAATTTTCTTTAGAAATAAATTTTCTCCAAATTTTGTTATTATTTTCTGACTCGAGTGGTAAACGTTGATTGCGAGTCAAAAATGCACTTCGGAGCTGAACACAATATTTCGTTAAGAAGGGCAGCACTCAGTGGTAAGAGAGAAGTTCACCAATGTGGTAACACAATGGACTGAATAGTCTAAGTGAGCCTGATACATCGGGCTGCCACCTAACCTAACCTTCGTTAAGAAGTGCGCGATGAATTTTAAGTTCAATTGAAATTAGAAATTATATGTTTCAATAAAAAAGTAGTATTGAAAAAATCTCTTATTTTTTGACACATAAGAGATACAAACAGTTTCGAAGGCGATTTCATTAATTTGAAATTTTTTTTCACAATTGTTGAGTTGTCGTTTTGGTCGACCTTTTGTTGGACTAAATTTTCTTAATTTTTCTTTAAAGATTCCAATTTTTAAGTCGAATCACTCAACAATAAGGACAAAACGACTTCATTGAAGCGTTTATTGACTTTTGGACAAATAAAGAATATTTATATTAGAGAAATATGTGTTCTACGCTAAGCAAATGTCGTATTCGTATTTTCAGGAGATGAAATCTTTGGCCTTCCGACAATATTTTTTCAGTGAAGGAAATGAAAAATCTCACAAAAGAGATCTGTAAATTATTTTTTTATTTTTGGTTTTATACTCTATTCATGAAGATTATTTTTTTTTTTAAACCTAAACTTATGAAGAAATTTTTTTCTCATCATTTATTGATTTCACTTTATTGCATACGTAAGTCCTACATGGAAAGAGTTAAAGCCCTATCACAATTTGTATAGACTTTGTCATAGTAAATACCAGAAAAATGGTAAAGCTCTTTGGTTTGAGAAGGTTATGTTTTCTAAATTAATTTGTTTCCATGTCGGAGTGATCCCTCTTTAGTTATCTTAAAGACCTAAAAGACAATTATAGCTGTCAAGTCCATCTCTACAATATTTTCAATTAGATAATGGCTATGAAAATGGTGGTGTTCTTATCTTTGATTGTATTCAATTCTATCCAAATCATAAAAGAAAATCTTAATTAATTCCACATTGTCTGCCCATATTATAATATGGATTTTGACTCTTCTTGAAATTCTTTAATGCTCCAATTTTGATTGGTATGTAGAAACCCATATGGTATTAATGGAAGTTGATTTTGAAAATTGATTTCGAACTGGTTACCAACGATAAAAAAAAGCCGACTCACTTAATGAAAATTGGAATTTTGTAAAAAATAACGTTAATTTCTATCGAAGGAACAAAACACCATGCGCCATAGGTTGGGTGTATAAAAAGTTTGCCGTTCCCTTTCAAACACATTAACATTTCGATTTCTGACTATATAAAGTACAAGGTAGCTGATGTGTAATGTAACAAGGTAAAACCCTATATTTGTTTCATCTTTTTGTATTTTTTTTTTTTGTAAAAGTACAATTTTTCGCAAATAACATACATTTTAGAATCGTTTAGATTTGTTCGAGTTGGTTACCTTTGGATTAAATTATGGTCTTCAAACGGCCGACAAAGCCCACACACGCTGCGCGAAAGTGATTCTTCTGTGTTGTGGCTCATTCCCTGCGAAGCACCTTCTTCAGATCATCTAAGGAAGAGGTACCTCAATTTTCTCTAGAAAGAAAATTTTGAGGAATTTTCTATAGAAATAGAATTTTGAGAAAATTTGGCATAGAAATAAAATTTTGAAAAAAAAAATTAGAAAACAAAATCTATAGAAATAAAATTTTGCAGAATTTTATATAGAAATAAAATTTTAAGAACATTTTCTTTAGAAATAAAATTTTGAGAAAATTTTCTATAAAAATACAATTTTGAGAAAATTTTCTATAGAAATAAAATTTTGAGGAATTTTATATAGAAATAAAATTTTAAGAACATTTTGTATAGAAATAAAATTTTGAATAAATGTTCTATAAAAATAAAATTTTGAGAAAATTTTCTATAGAAATAAAATTTTGAAGAATTTTATATAGAAATAAAATGTTAAGAACATTTTGTATAGAAATTAAATTTTGAATAAATTTTCTATAGAAATTACATTTTGAGACATTTTTCTATAGAAATACAATTTTGAGCCATTTCTTTATAGAAATAAAATTTTGAAACAGTTTTCTATAGAAATTAAATTTTGCGAAAATTTTCTATAGAATTAAAATTTTTGAAAAAAATTTTCTATAGAAATTAAATTTTGCGACAATTTTCTATAGAAATTAAATTTTGCGACAATTTTCTGTAGAAATAAAATTTTCATAATTGTTACATAAATGTAATATCTCAAGAAATTTGCATTTTCGTGTTAGGTCATTCTATCAAAGTTCATTGTAAGTTTTTCTTTTCTTTTTTGGTACAAGATAAGATCATTAAAACCTTTAACCTCGACCAATTTACAATTCAAGGAACACTGAAAAAACAGTGAATCCACCAGGAAGAAAACGTTTGGTTAATTTTAGAAATTTTTGAAAATTTTTAGAAAATGTTAACTAAATAGTATAACAAACGCTGGCATCAAGCCGATATCACAAGAATGTCTTTAGTGACGTACGAAGTTCATGATGGACGCATTTATAGTAAAATTTACTAATTTATAGAAATAATGAATTATTTTGTAAGAAATACGAATTTAGTAAATCTTTATGCTTAATTCGTGTATAATTTTCGTGTATATATTTTTTTGTATTTTAGTTCATTTAACTAAAGGAAACTTTTTCCAAACATAATAATTCCGTGAACTAAAATAAAGTTAAATTGGCTTTAGTGAAATAGAGAGTTCACTTTTTTTTGAGTGAATACATCCAAGGATTTGTCTCTACTACACTGAAAAAAATATTGTCCTGAGGTCAAAGATTTCATGTCTTTAAAATACGAATACAAATTTTGCTTAGCATAGAAGACGCATTTCTCTAAAATAAAGTTATTTTCCTTCTCCAAAAGTCGATAAACTTTTCAATGAAGTCGTATTGTCCTTATAATTAAGTGATTTGAAGTAAAAATGGGTGGATATTAGACAAAAAAGGGATGTATAGGTAAGTCTACAAATAATTACGAATAGATATGGACTTTTGCACGGTACGTAGAGTGCCAGAATTGAAATAGGAGGGTCGCTTATATGGGGGCTATATATACAATTATGAACTTGATATGGACCAATTTTTTATGATCGGGGATCGATTTATCTGCACTGAAAAAAATATTGTCGAGAGGTCAAAGATTTCATGTCTTTAAAATACGAATACAAACTTTGCTTAACATAGAAGACGCATTTTTCTACAATAAAGTTATTTTCCTTGTCCAAAAGTCGATAAACTTTTCAATGAAGTCGTATTGTCCTTATAATTAAGTGATTTGACTTAAAAATGGGTATCTTAACATGAAAGAACAAATTCATAGGCTAAGGTCAACTTGACTTTAATAATTCAGAAAAATTCTTTAAATTTAATGAAATTGTCTTTAAATTTGTTGTCTTTTTGCATCTTGACTACAAAGCAAAAAATCGTTCAAATATAGGACAGGTTTTTAAAAACTTTATTTTAAAGAAGTTTTTTTACTTCAAATATAGCATAATTTCTACTGGAAGTCGAGTCCCAATTTGGAAAATAAAGTTGCCGTTAACTCGTTCTTAAAGGACTTTGATAGCATATGAAGAAAAAAAGCTGAAAAAGCGAAAAATTAAAATTTGCTTCCTAGAAGCAAGTACACAAAACCTAAATTTAAAAGAGAATTGTGACTTAAAAGTATCCTTACTTGTATTCTCCGCTTCTTTGGCTCGGAATCAATACCAATTTTTTTAAAGTAAAGACAAAATCTTTGGAACCGAGTATGCTTTTTTTTTCAGTGTGAGAGCTATATATAACTATAGACCGATATGGACCTAGTTAGGCATGGTTGTTAACGGCCATATACTAGCACAATGTACCAAATTTCAACTGACTCCTCCAAGTGGCTCCAAAACCAAATCTCGGGATCGTTTTATAAGGGGGTTATATATGATTATGGCCTGATATGGACCGCTTTTGGCATGGTTGTTAAATATCATATACTACCACCACGTACCAAATTTCAACCAGATCGGATGAATTTTGCTTCTCCAAAAGGCACTGGAGGTCAAATCTGGGGATCGGTTTATATGGAGGCTATATATAATTATGGACTGATATGAACCAATTCCTACATGGTTGTTGGATACCATATACTAACATCACGTACCAAATTTCAACCGAATCGGTTGAATTTTGCTCTTCCATGGGGCTCTGGATGTAAAATATGGGGATCGGTTTATATGGGGGCTATATATAATTATGGACCGATTTCGACCAATTTTTGCATTGGTGTTTGCGGCCACATATTAACACCACGTACCAAATTTCAACTGAATCAAATGAATTTTGGTCTTCCAAGAGGCTCCGCAGGTCAAATCTGGTGATCGGTTTATATGAGGGCTATATATAATTATTGACCGGTGTGGACCCATTTTTCCGTGGTCATTAGAGATCATATACTAACACCACATACCAAATTTCAACCGGGTCGTATGAATTTAGCTCCTCCAAGAATCTCCGGAGGTCAAATCTGGGGATCGTTTTATATGGGGGCTATATATAATTATGAACCGATGTGGACCAATTTTTGCATAGTTGATAGAGACCAAATACTTACACCATGAACCAAATTTCAGCCCGATCGGATAAAATTTGCTTCTATTAGAGGCTCCGCAAGCCAAATCGGTGGATCGGTTTATATGACATCATATGCTGACACCATGTACCAAATTTCAGCCGGATCGGAGGAAATTTGCTTCTCTTAGAGGCTCCGCAAGCCAAATCTTGGGATCGGTTTATATGGGGGCTATATATAATTATGGACCGATGTGGACCAATTTTTGCATGGTTGTTATATACCATAAACCAACACCATGTACCAAATTTCAGTTGGATGAAATTTGCTTCTCTTAAATTTGGGGGTCCGTTTATATGGGGGCTATACGTAAAAGTGGACCGATATTGCCCGTTTGCACTACCATCTGACCTACATCAATAACAACTACTTGTACCAAGATTCAAGTCGATAGCTTGTTTCGTTCGGAAGTTAGCGTGATTTCAACAGACGGACGGACGGACGGACGAACGGACGGACATGCTCAGATCGACTCAGAATTTCAGCACGACCCAGAATATATATATATATACTTTATGGGGTCTTAGAGCAATGTTTCGATGTGTTACAAACGGAATGACAAAGTTAATATACCCCCATCCTATGGTAGAGGATATAAAAAATACCAAAGAGTCGATGATCTCAAGACGGGGCTTCGCTGGGAAGAGACCAAATTACCACAAAGCTACACAGAGAAAAAGGCAGAATGAGCTACCTCCTGCGAAAATTGAACTAATGCTGGTATACTTTTTAAATACATCCTCTTATAGAAGAAAACATGAACTACAAGTAAAGAAAAAATCATTGTCCATTTTAAATATACAGTAGTTTCATATTCATTCATACTTTTTGTGGGAATTGTGCGAAAAATTTCTTCTGCCTTAGTTCATATTGAAATTATGTGTACGTATACCCACATTTCATTGGGCTATGGAAAATTTCAACAAAAATAATAAAGTTGAAGGGCCAATTTTTACTACCATTTAAGAAAAAAGTCATTGATTTTTATAAAATTAAACTGACTGCTATGAAAACATTTTGTATTATGTGTAAGTAAAAATTTCGTTACTGCCACGAACAACTGATCAAATCTATGTAATTTCAAACTATATCAGAGTACATCACTTTAAGTAAAATGTTTTACTAATGCTAAATAGTCAAATGAACTGCAAAAGAACTAAAAATAATAATTACGAGGTCGGTTCGGAAACTTCTTATCAATGAAAGAGAATAGTTAGTTTTTCAAAAATATTTTTATTTTTCAATATAATCTCCTGAAACTGCAATACATTTAGTCCAGCGCTTTTCTAGCAATTCTATCCCTTGATTAAAATAGTTTTTCTCAAGGTCTTCAAAATAGTAGTTTACAACTGTAATTGCATCTTCATTTGAGGTAAAACGCTTGCCAGCAAGGAATTTTTTTTAGATTTGGGAACAAGTAAAAGTCACTGGGAGCTAAATCAGGAGAATAAGGTTGGTGGTCAAGCAACTCGTACTTTAATTCGTTGATTTTAGCCATTGTTAAAACACTCTTGTGCGCTGGTGCGTTGTTTTGATGAAAAATTATTTTTTTGTGTTGTAAGCCAGGACGTTTTTCTCGAATTTGTACATTTAATTGATCCAAAAGGTTGCAATAGTACTCTGAATTTATTGTTTTACCCTTTTGCAGATAGTCAATCAATAAAATACCTTTGAAGTCCCAAAAAACCGTTGCCATAACCTTACCAGCCGATTGAATTGTTTTTGCCTTCTTTGGGGCACTTCCTCCAGCTTCAGTCCATTGTTTGGATTGTTCTTTTGTCTCTGGAGTATAGTTGTGGATCCATGTCTCATCAACAGTTAGGAAATGACGCCTGAAATCCATTTTATGTTATTTCGCTTAAAACGATCCAAACAAGCTTGAGAAATGTTCATTCTTATGCGTTTTTGATCGACTGTTAACAAATGCGGCACCCAACTTGCAGAAAGCTTTTTCATCTATAGTTCTTCATGCAAAATTAAATGGACTCGATCATTTGAGATGCCCATGATGATTAGCAATTTCACGCACTTTTATTCGTCGATCATTTAATACCATAGCATGCACTTTGGCTACAATTTCTGTTGTTGTTGCTGTTTTTGGACGTCCACTACGTGGTTCATCTTCAATGCTTGTACGACCACGTTTAAATTCAGCAACCCAATTTTTTACTGTTGCATATGAAGGAGCACTTTCACCTAACACATTCACCATATCGTTATGAATTTCTTGTCCCGATAAACCTTTTTTATGTAAATATTTAATGACAGCACGCATTTCTAATTTTTCCAATGTAAAAAATTTGCGGATGCGTCTTTTTTGAACACCTATTTCTATATAAAGGAGTTGCCAGATGGAACAAAATTTAACGTGTGTTCATAACAGAGATGAACGTTTCCAAAACAGTTAACTTTTTTCTGTTTATACAGCGCTTTTTGTGCTAGGCTAAGAAGTTTCCGAACTGCCCTCGTATTACGAGACTTTCATAAAAATCTTGAAATTTGAACTAATTTTTAACCGAAACCAAACTACTTTTAAAGTCAAAATCTATTGGTAAATTTGAAGTTTACAGTTGGCTACAAACTTCATATTTATACACCCTCAAAAAAATCGCTTCTCTAACATATATTCCAAGCATATTTTGCAGGAAGTACATATATTATTGGAGATTCGAGTTTTGCCTTTCTTCACAATGAGTTCCTTTTAACTTATTTTTTACTTATTTTTAACTTATTTTTTTCGAAAAAATATAATGCATTGAAAAAATTGCGGAAATTTTCTGCATTTTTTGATTTCTAGAGCCTACAGCAAGCAAACGGCTCCATAAATTTCACTTTTTTGATTTTTTTTATTATTTGCTTGAGCATTTAGCTCAAAGATGAAATTATTTAAAATTTTGTTTATACGTATACCTTTAAAATTTTTGAAAATTGCCAAAATCCTGACTTCAACCGCGTTGAGCAACTTTTTGGCAAAAGTTTTTCAAAATATTTTTTCACAGTTCTTATTACAATCGTTGAGAGATTCTAAAACTGTAAGTGCTCAGTAAAAAATTTGAGTTTTGAAAAATCTCATACATTTCCTGGACAGGTCTAATGTTTACATTCACACATATTATTTTTATGATACATTCATGTTTTTGCACTTAAATATATTGTGTTCAAAAAAATTGTGCCCGAAACACATTTTGTTTATATCGGAACAAAACGAAAACATATTTTTCCAACAGTGTATTTAAATTCATATTTGATTCATAATTAATTCAACTTCAAACCAAACGATCATACTTTTTTATTGTTCTTCTACATTCATTTGTAAGGGAGACTATAAAGACAGGGTCTAATGGATATCATTAATATACCATTTAAAGGGCATCCAAAGATATTTTAAGTGCATTCCCTTGACAAGAGCACAACACTTGAAGATGTCAACGTGTAGAAACAATCACCTTTTTCTGTCTTGGTTGGGCTGGGGCAACACCTACCCAGTGATTTGGCGTCTGTGGTTAGTCCGGCTTTCCCAGTCATCAGTGGCAATAAAAATCGAAACAGTAAAAATGCTTTCTTAGAATCTATGGCGCTATACATATAGGAATGCTAGACCACTTGGTTTGAAGTTGAAATTGGGTGTCAATGGTCTCAAGATTGCTTGGAAAATATCTAGAATTGATTATTCCATGAGTGTAGATTTTATGACGGTATATTCTACAGAGTTAACGCTATCATGCCTTGCCTTTCAAACTTCTTCCAATGCATTTTTTGACTACACTAAAATTTTGATGTATGATATGGATGAACAACAAAACACCTTACATTGTTTGTTATTTGATATTAAATAATTTTTTGACTTTTTATTTTCCCCGTACAACTTGAAATTTATCAGATTTGACACACATATGAGTTTAATTCAGATCTTAGGGTCTGATATCTGATTCTCTTTTTGAGAATATTAAAAACTTTCGACTTTGTAACGTTTACACCTCCTAAGTATGCCATAAATCCCACACATTAACATGGAATTGAAGTTTACCTAAAACATCAAAAGCCTTTCATGACTTGGTTGTTCGATGATATTGACACATGTTATCTGACCTAATTTGAAAAGTGAAGAAGGTGTGATATTTCCAAAATATCAAAATTATTGAGTTTAGGGTAAATACAAATAATATTTTTCAGTAACTTAAGTGTTGAAGTGAAAGTGGAAATGTACTACGATGTATTTTGAGAATTTTATTTATTGCTTTTTGATTTGGTGGAGATAGATTTAGTTAACCATTATAGTTGTAAATTAATTTAGATTAAATATTCTAAACAGAGACAAATGTTAAGCAGTGTACTTGCTCATTAATTTTTGTCCTAAATACAAAGGTTATAATCTTCTTTTAAAGATTTTTGTATTGATTCCTAAGAAGTCACCCGGTGTTTGTACAAAAATATTTTACACTAGGCTGATTGTGTGATTTATAGCGGATATCTTTTTGGCCAAACTCTTTTAGTTTATTTAACTAACGTAAGATAAAGACCCCTCGTAGACCTATCTCCAAATTTTATTTCTGGAACCTCTATAAATTTAAATTTTCATTCAATTTCCCTAAAATTCGAATATCCGTTCGATCGAACCTGGGATAGAACCCATGGCCATTTGTAGACATGTTCTTGTCAGCTGCGATATTCCTCTTGCATATTAGTATTAACCACATAGTGGTTAGGGTATAACAAGTATGTACGGCCGTAAGTTCGGCCAGGCCGAAGCTTATGTACCCTCCATCATGGATTGCGTAGAGACTTCTTCTAAACACTGCCATCCACAATCGAATTACTTGAGTTGCGGTAACGCTTGCCGATGGCAAGGTATCTTAAAACCTCCTAACACCGTCTTCTAAATTGTATGTAAGTCCATACGTGGTATATATTAAATCAAAAAAAAAAGATCGATCCAATACGTATATAATTCAGTTTGACAAAGTAGATATAAAATTTTGACAAAATTTTCTATAGAAATATAATTTTCACAAAATTTTCTATAGAAATAAAAATTTTCACAAAATTTTTTATAGAAAGAAAATTTTGACAAAAATGTCTACAGAAATAAAATTTTAACAAAATTTTCTATAGAAATAAACTTTTGACAAATTTTTCTATAAAAATAAAATCTTGGTAGATTATTTTTGGCTCGAGTGACAACCATAATTATGAACCGAATAAAATTTGAACAAAATTTTCTATAGAAATAAAATTTTGACAATGATGAAAATTTTATTATGAACCGAATAAAATTTTAACAAAATTTTCTCTAGAAATAAAATTTTGACAAAATTTTCTATAGAAATAAAATTTTGGTAGATTATTTTTGGCTCAGTGGCAAACATGATTATGAACCGATATGGACCAATTTTTGTGTGATTGGACCAATTTTGGTATGTTTGTTAGCGACCATATACTAACACCACGTTCCTAATTTGAACCGGATCGGATGAATTGTGCTCCTCCAAGAGGCTCCGGAGGTCAAATCTGGAGAACGTTTTATATGGGGGCTATATATAATTATGGACCGATATGGACCAATTTTTGCACGGTTGCTAGATACCATATACCAATACCATGTACCAAATTTAAGCCGGATCGGATGAAATTTGCTTCTCTTAGAGGCTCCGCAACCCAAATCTGGGGATCGGTTTATATGTGCGCTATATATAATTATGGACCGATGTGGACCAATTTTTGCACGGTTGCTAGAGACCATATACCAATACCATGTACCAAATTTCAGCCGGATCGGATGCAATTTGCTTCTCTTTGAGGCTTCGCAAGCCAAATGTGGAGATCGGTTTATATAGGGGCTATATATAATTATGGACCGATGTGGACCACTTTTTGCATGATTGTTAGAGACCATATACCAACACCATGTACCAAATTTCAGCCGGATCGGATGACATATGCTTCTCTTAGAGGCTCCACAAGCCAAATCTGGGGATCGTTTTATATGGGGGCTATATATAATTAAGGACCGATATGGACCAATTTTCGCATGGTTGTTAGAGACCATATACCAACACCATGTAGCAAATTTCAGCCGGATCGGATGAAATATGCTTCTCTTAGAGGCTCCACAAGCCAAATCTGGGGATCGGTTTATATGGGGGCTATATATAATTATGGACCGATGTGGACCAATTTTTGCATGGTTGTTAGAGACCATATACCAACACCATGTACCAAATTTCAGCCAGATCGGATGAAATTTGCTTCTCTTTGAGGCTCCGCAATCCAAATCTGGGGATCGGTTTATATGGGGGCTATATATAATTATGGACCGATGTGGACCAATTTTTGCATGATTGTTGGAGACCATATACCAACACCATGTACCAAATTTCAGCCGGATCGGATGAAATATACTTCTCTTAGAGGCTCCACAAGCCAAATCTGGGGATCGGTTTATATGGGGGCTATATATAATTATGGACCGATGTGGACCAATTTTTGCACGATTGTTAGAGACCATATACCAACACCACGTACCAAATTTCAGCCGGATCGGATGAAATATGCTTCTGTTATAGGCTCCACAAGCCAAATCTGAGGGTCCCTTTATATGGGGGCTATACGTAAAAGTGGACCGATATGACCCATTTTCAATACCATCCGACCTACATCGATAACAACTACTTGTGCCAAGTTTCAAGTCGATAGCTTGTTTCGTTCGGAAGTTAGCGTGATTTCAACAGACGGACGGACGGACGGACGGACGGACGGACGGCCGGACGGACGTACGGACATGCTTAGATCGACTCAGAATTTCACCACGACCCAGAATATATATACTTTATGGGGTCTTAGGGCAATATTTCGATGTGTTACAAACGGAATGACAAAGTTAATATACCCCCATCCTATGATGGAGGGTATAAAAAAAAGATCGATCCAATACGTATATAATTCAGTTTGACAAAGTAGATATAAAATTTTGACAAAATTTTCTATAGAAATATAATTTTCACAAAATTTTCTATAGAAATAAAAATTTTCACAAAATTTTCTATAGAAAGAAAATTTTGACAAAAATGTCTACAGAAATAAAATTTTAACAAAATTTTCTACAGAAATAAACTTTTGACAAATTTTTCTATAAAAATAAAATCTTGGTAGATTATTTTTGGCTCGAGTGACAACCATAATTATGAACCGAATAAAATTTGAACAAAATTTTCTATAGAAATAAAATTTTGACAATGATGAAAATTTTATTATGAACCGAATAAAATTTTAACAAAATTTTCTCTAGAAATAAAATTTTGACAAAATTTTCTATAGAAATAAAATTTTGGTAGATTATTTTTGGCTCAGTGGCAAACATGATTATGAACCGATATGGACCAATTTTTGTGTGATTGGACCAATTTTGGTATGTTTGTTAGCGACCATATACTAACACCACGTTCCTAATTTGAACCGGATCGGATGAATTGTGCTCCTCCAAGAGGCTCCGGAGGTCAAATCTGGAGAACGTTTTATATGGGGGCTATATATAATTATGGACCGATATGGACCAATTTTTGCACGGTTGCTAGATACCATATACCAATACCATGTACCAAATTTCAGCCGGATCGGATGAAATTTGCTTCTCTTAGAGGCTCCGCAACCCAAATCTGGGGATCGGTTTATATGTGCGCTATATATAATTACGGACCGATGTGGACCAATTTTTGCACGGTTGCTAGAGACCATATACCAATACCATGTACCAAATTTCAGCCGGATCGGATGCAATTTGCTTCTCTTTGAGGCTTCGCAAGCCAAATGTGGAGATCGGTTTATATAGGGGCTATATATAATTATGGACCGATGTGGACCACTTTTGGCATGATTGTTAGAGACCATATACCAACACCATGTACCAAATTTCAGCCGGATCGGATGACATATGCTTCTCTTAGAGGCTCCACAAGCCAAATCTGGGGATCGTTTTATATGGGGGCTATATATAATTAAGGACCGATATGGACCAATTTTCGCATGGTTGTTAGAGACACATATACCAACACCATGTAGCAAATTTCAGCCGGATCGGATGAAATATGCTTCTCTTAGAGGCTCCACAAGCCAAATCTGGGGATCGGTTTATATGGGGGCTATATATAATTATGGACCGATGTGGACCAATTTTTGCATGGTTGTTAGAGACCATATACCAACACCATGTACCAAATTTCAGCCAGATCGGATGAAATTTGCTTCTCTTTGAGGCTCCGCAATCCAAATCTGGGGATCGGTTTATATGGGGGCTATATATAATTATGGACCGATGTGGACCAATTTTTGCATGATTGTTGGAGACCATATACCAACACCATGTACCAAATTTCAGCCGGATCGGATGAAATATACTTCTCTTAGAGGCTCCACAAGCCAAATCTGGGGATCGGTTTATATGGGGGCTATATATAATTATGGACCGATGTGGACCAATTTTTGCACGATTGTTAGAGACCATATACCAACACCACGTACCAAATTTCAGCCGGATCGGATGAAATATGCTTCTGTTATAGGCTCCACAAGCCAAATCTGAGGGTCCCTTTATATGGGGGCTATACGTAAAAGTGGACCGATATGACCCATTTTCAATACCATCCGACCTACATCGATAACAACTACTTGTGCCAAGTTTCAAGTCGATAGCTTGTTTCGTTCGGAAGTTAGCGTGATTTCAACAGACGGACGGACGGACGGACGGCCGGACGGACGGACGGACGGACGGACGGCCGGACGGACGTACGGACATGCTTAGATCGACTCAGAATTTCACCACGACCCAGAATATATATACTTTATGGGGTCTTAGGGCAATATTTCGATGTGTTACAAACGGAATGACAAAGTTAATATACCCCCATCCTATGATGGAGGGTATAAAAAAAAGATCGATCCAATACGTATATAATTCAGTTTGACAAAGTAGATATAAAATTTTGACAAAATTTTCTATAGAAATATAATTTTCACAAAATTTTCTATAGAAATAAAAATTTTCACAAAATTTTCTATAGAAAGAAAATTTTGACAAAAATGTCTACAGAAATAAAATTTTAACAAAATTTTCTATAGAAATAAACTTTTGACAAATTTTTCTATAAAAATAAAATCTTGGTAGATTATTTTTGGCTCGAGTGACAACCATAATTATGAACCGAATAAAATTTGAACAAAATTTTCTATAGAAATAAAATTTTGACAATGATGAAAATTTTATTATGAACCGAATAAAATTTTAACAAAATTTTCTCTAGAAATAAAATTTTGACAAAATTTTCTATAGAAATAAAATTTTGGTAGATTATTTTTGGCTCAGTGGCAAACATGATTATGAACCGATATGGACCAATTTTTGTGTGATTGGACCAATTTTGGTATGTTTCACTGAAAAAACAGTGAACCCACCAGGAAAGATAACTTTCGATTAATTTTAGAAAATTTTGAACTTTTTTAGAAAATTTGAACTAAACGGTATTACAAGCGCTGGCATCACTCCGATATGGCAAAAATAAGTAAATATTTTTCGACAAATTCAAGAAAATTTATTAGACATAACTAAATTTTTTCAGTAGTTGAAGAAAATTTTGTAGTTTTAAGAGAAATCTTGGAGTTCAAAATTGCAAGAATGTCTTTAGTGACATACGAAGTTCATGATGGACACATTTTTGGTAAAATTTACAAATTTAAAGAAATAATGAACTATTTTGTAAGAAATACGAAATTAGGAAATCTTTATGCTTTATTTGGGTATAACTTTTTCCCGTTTTTTAGTATATTTAACTAACATACGCAAAAAATTATTTGACTAAAATAAACTTTTTCCAAACATAATGATTCTATGAACTAATATAAAGTTAATATGGCTTTAGTGAAATAGAGAGTTCACTTTTTTTTGAGTGTTGTTAGCGACCATATACTAACACCACGTTCCTAATTTGAACCGGATCGGATGAATTGTGCTCCTCCAAGAGGCTCCGGAGGTCAAATCTGGAGAACGTTTTATATGGGGGCTATATATAATTATGGACCGATATGGACCAATTTTTGCACGGTTGCTAGATACCATATACCAATACCATGTACCAAATTTCAGCCGGATCGGATGAAATTTGCTTCTCTTAGAGGCTCCGCAACCCAAATCTGGGGATCGGTTTATATGTGCGCTATATATAATTATGGACCGATGTGGACCAATTTTTGCACGGTTGCTAGAGACCATATACCAATACCATGTACCAAATTTCAGCCGGATCGGATGCAATTTGCTTCTCTTTGAGGCTTCGCAAGCCAAATGTGGAGATCGGTTTATATAGGGGCTATATATAATTATGGACCGATGTGGACCACTTTTTGCATGATTGTTAGAGACCATATACCAACACCATGTACCAAATTTCAGCCAGATCGGATGAAATTTGCTTCTCTTTGAGGCTCCGCAATCCAAATCTGGGGATCGGTTTATATGGGGGCTATATATAATTATGGACCGATGTGGACCAATTTTTGCATGATTGTTGGAGACCATATACCAACACCATGTACCAAATTTCAGCCGGATCGGATGAAATATACTTCTCTTAGAGGCTCCACAAGCCAAATCTGGGGATCGGTTTATATGGGGGCTATATATAATTATGGACCGATGTGGACCAATTTTTGCACGATTGTTAGAGACCATATACCAACACCACGTACCAAATTTCAGCCGGATCGGATGAAATATGCTTCTGTTATAGGCTCCACAAGCCAAATCTGAGGGTCCCTTTATATGGGGGCTATACGTAAAAGTGGACCGATATGACCCATTTTCAATACCATCCGACCTACATCGATAACAACTACTTGTGCCAAGTTTCAAGTCGATAGCTTGTTTCGTTCGGAAGTTAGCGTGATTTCAACAGACGGACGGACGGACGGACGGACGGACGGACGGACGGACGGACGGACATGCTTAGATCGACTCAGAATTTCACCACGACCCAGAATATATATACTTTATGGGGTCTTAGGGCAATATTTCGATGTGTTACAAACGGAATGACAAAGTTAATATACCCCCATCCTATGATGGAGGGTATAATAATTTTACCCTGCAAAAAAATGTGCCTACCAGAAATATAGATTTTAGACCCCATGAAATATATACCAACCGACTCAGCCCAGAGTCGAGCTAGCCTTTGGGATTCCGGTCCAATTATTAACCTATTTTGTTGAATGTTTTCAATTTGGTACATAGTGTTTCTTTGACACAAGGACGAAAGCTATTGAATTTGGATTGTGCAAATTGTGCAAAATTTCATCGAAATCGTTTCAGTGTTAGATACAACTTCCCTATATATGTATCACCCGATTTTCCCAAATTTGGCCACGAAACCCTTATTTATTAACCGGTCTTACTCACACATGGCAAAATCTAATATTCTATAGCTTTAAATATACCTGCAAAGAATCATCCAAATCGGTTCAGAGTTAGGTATAGCTCCCATATATATATATATATATATATATATATATATATATATATATATATATATATATATATATATATATATATATATATATATATATATATATATATATATATATATATATATATATATATATATATATATATATATATATATATATATATATATATATATATATATATATATATATATATATATATATATATATATATATATATATATATATATATATATATATATATATATATATATATATATATATATATATATATATATATATATATATATATATATATATATATATATATATATATATATGATTTTCCAAAATTTGGCCATAATGGCCTTTTTATACCCACCACCATAGGATGTCATTCTGTTTGTCATACATCAAAATATTGTTCTAAGACCCCATAAAGTATATACATATATTCTGGGTCGTGCTGAAATTCTGAGTCGATCTAAGCATGGCCGTCCGTCTGTTGAAACCACGCAAACTTCCGAACGAAACAAGCTATCGACTTGAAACTTGGCATAAGTAGTTGTTATTGATGTAAGTCGGATGGTATTGCAAATGGGCCATATCGGACCACTTTTACGTGTAGCCCCCCTACACCCAGAGAAGGAATATGATCACCTCAAACATGTTTTAAGAGCAAAATGTTATTTTTGGGTGGTGACCATGTAACATGGTTTTCGCAACCATGTTATTTTCTCGGAAATCATGTATCTGATTCCGGCAAGCATGTTATATTTGACGACAAAATAACATTTTAGTGACAAACATGTTACATGGTCACCATACAAAAATAACATTTTGCTCTTGAAACATGTTTGAGGTGATCCTTCTCTGCGTGTATAAACGGACCAAAGATTTGGATTGCGGAGCCTCTAAGAGAAGCGAATTTTATCCGATCTGGCTGAAATTTGGTACATGGTGTTAGTATATGGTCTCTAACACCCATGCAAAAATTGGTCCATATCGGCCCATAATTATATAGCCCCCATATAAACCGATTCCCCGATTTGGCTTGCGGAACCTCTAAGAGAAGCAAAATTTAATCCGATCCGGCTGAAATTTGGTACATGGTGTTGGTATATAGTTTCTAATGACCATGCAAAAATTGGTCCACATCGGTCAGTAATTATATATAGCCCCCATATAAACCGATCACCATATTTGACCTGCGGGGCCTCTTGGAAGACCAAAATTCATCTGATTCAGTTGAAATTTTGTACGTGGTGTTAATATATAAACACCAATGCAAAAATTGGTCCGATCCCGATCCCGAGATTTGGTTATGGAACCTCTTGGAGGAGCAAATTTCATCCGAGTGAGTTGAAATTTGGTACATTGTGCTAGTAATGGCCGTTAACAACCATGCATAACTACGTCCATATCGGTATATAGTTATATATAGCCCTCAGATAAATCGATCCCCAATCACACAAAAATTGGTCCATATCAAGTGCATAATTCTATATAGCCCCCATATAAGCGACCCCCATATTTCAATTCTGGCTCTCTACGTACCGTGCAAAAAGTCCATATCGATTCCTAATTATTTGTAGACTTACCTATACATACCTTTTTGTCTAATATATACCACGTATGGACTAACTCACAATTTAGAAAACGATGTTAAGAAGTTTTAAGATACCACAACCCAAGTAATTCGATTGTGGATGACAGTCTTTGGTAGAAGTTTCTACGCAATCCATATTGGAGGGTACATAAGATTCTGCCTGGGCGAACTTACGGCCGTATATACTTGTTTATCAATCGATCTTACTCAAAAATAGTACATGATAACCTTCTGTAGTATCAAATAAACCAAATAGCACTGAAATCGGTTCACATTTGGATATAGCTCATATATATGTATCGCCCAATTTTGCTATATTTAGTAGAGGTCTGCATCGAATAACTTTTCACTACATGTATGCAATTCGCTGTCGAATATAGTACATACACTGTCTTTCTCTCAGAGCGCAAGTAGTGAAGTGAAGAGAACACTTGCTTGTCAAATACCACCCAGTACTTATCAGAAACAATATGTGTTCCGAAAAGAAGGAACAATAAAAATGTAAGTACTTGAGAAAAAGTACAACATGGATTCTTTTTACTTCACGTGGTACCACAAGTATTTCTCAGTTGTGTGCGAAGCAAAACTTTCCATTATTATTAATCATAGATATGTATGTATATCACATATTTCATATATTTATGTATGTCACACACTTACCTTAACGTTTGCCGTTCTTTATAATAAACCAAAACATATATTATGGAGATTAACTGTTTTTTTGTATTTCTGAAACTGCACTTGGTACATGGAGTACTCTATGAAGTTTTGTTCTCGCAACATACTCGACGTGATCACTCTGAGTACACTTCAATAAGAGAGAAAGAGGCATATGTGTTTGTTGGTAGTGAAGACATCAGAGTAGCAACAAGAAGTTACTCGTGGCTTTTGGTGTTCATCAAAATGTGTACCAATAGTTTTGCGACTCTTTCAAATAGATGTACTCATGTAGCAAGTACACGTGTACTCTGCATTTACAACTGGAATTGTGCAGACCTCTAATATTTAGTCATAATATCCTTATTTACTAACCGATTGTACTCAGAGTTCGCAGAATATTATCATCTATAATATAAATTAAGCCCATCACAAATTATGGAAGTCGGTTCAAATTTAGACATATCTCCCATATAAGTATGCCCGATTTTCCCATATTTGCTCAAAGCTGGCCCAAATTAATCTTCTATAGTATCACCTAAAGCTGCAAAATATCATCCAAATCAGTTCAAATTTCGATATAGCTATCATATACAGTGAAATCTCTGAATGGTGGACACGCTCGATCGCCTAACTTTTGTCCACCTGTTGAGAGGTGTCCAGGTTTGAGAGGTTAATTTTAATGTGCTACTATAACAAACGTCACCAGACAACTGTCCATGTTTGGGAGGTATGGCTTTCAGAGTGTATATGATGAAGGATATATAAGATTCTGAATAACCAAATTTTGTGACATTCTCACGTATTTTATTTATCTCACATTTTATTTCATAGACTAAGAGCTTTTCGGACCATCTATTTCCACTTTATGGGTGCTACTTGCCATCCGATCAAATTTGCTTTTGTGGAATATTTTCATTGCCCGCAGCGGAAGTATCATTTTATCATGCTTGAGCTCTTCTTCTATAGACGAGCATAAATGAATTGTAATAGTAAACCAGGTTGATAATGAGCCGACAGTTGTATTATCCATTGTGATGTTAAACAACATAAGTACTAAAGAATTCAATGGTAACGTTGATTATAAAAGTGTACTACACAGAAAAAAGTGAATAATTGAATCAAATACAAAAATTGTGAATTCAATTATTTTTGTATTTGATTTTCAGCTTATGACGAAAATTGTAAATCCAATTACCCAAATTGTAAGGTTGTCATAAAACTATTTTAAAATGAAGTAATATTTGCGTTGAGTATAAATGTAATTGGAATTTGTCAAAATATTCAAATGACATAGTACTCAATCCAAATACATTAGTATTTGAAGTATATAATGTTTTCAATTACAGTCGTAATTGAACTGAGTACAATGTTTATAGAATTTTGTAACCTATACAATTACTATCGTAATTGTGTTTATTACGATGTTAATCAATACAATCTTTGTACTATATAATCTATATTAATTTAAGAAAATTATACAAATACACTCTGAAAAAAATTTTATGCATTTTATTATAAAAAAGAAATTCTGAAAATATGTATAATTGAAAATACAGCGAAGTACATGTTTGGTAGAAAAATACAGAATATTCATTATAAATGACGTATTTAACAGGCTAACTCACAAAGTTTTTGAATTATCTGTACCACCTGCTGGAATTTCCCAAATCTTCCTCATTTATATGCGATTTGTTTAGGCATCCTGCTCTTCTGTAATACAAACATCTATTCATTTCAAAGTTTCGAAAATATTTCAAAGTTTTACATGATTTTACCTTCTGTTGCTGGGAAGAAATCCTCGAAATCCCCGTTTTCGAAGTAAACACATTTTCCTCTAGGCCACATATTTTCCTCTAGGCCACATTAATAGGGCAAATTGACGTGTACACGACCTAATTGTAAAAACAAAATAGAAAGAATGTAATTGTATATATATTCCAAAGCTTATTCGCAAGTTTTTAAACGACCCAATTCAGGATGTGTGTAAGTTTATACAACGAAAAAAATCATTTACATATTTTATTAAAGTTTTCGGCGAATTTTAAAAATTTTACGAACATAGAAATATGTACTAAATATGTTAAATTAACTTTCCATAGTCAAAAGTTTGTGCTGTGATACTTTCGTCGTGATCCCGACTAATAATCGAAGTCACGAGAATTCTCGTGAGCAAAAATTTTTGTGAACCGTTAGTCGTCTTTAAAAGTTCTGTTTGCGTGAACGTACATGTGTATTTCGTGAATGTGCTTGAGAGAGAGAGAAAGAATTCTACCAACACGTCACAGGTTAGACTCACAATTAAAATGTTCATTTTTACGAAGAGAATTCTTTCAGTGTAGTTTCCAAAAAACGCGCTTGATCAAAAAAAACTGGTATTTAGATAAAGGTACTTACCTGCGATAAAAATACAATATGGTGCACCAAAAATGTTGTAAATGTTAACATTTCGAATCGCGGTACCGATACCACGGTTTATTTGCGGGTAAATTCGACCATGTTCTTAAGAAGATTCATAATAATAACAATAAATGACATTTTATTGTTTGTATTAATTTATTTTTCGTTACGTAGCAACGTCATAAACAGTTTTATCAGGCAATTACGCATTATACTTAAATCAATAACTTTTATACTTGGTCCAATTGAACATAGTACTTGATGTGTTGTGAATTCAAATACCAGTGACTTTTGATATTTTTGCCAGTTTTTCATTCAACCAATTATTTTCATGTTTGACTTAATAAAAATAGTATTTGATATAATTTTTTCATTCAATTATGCCAATAATTGATTTTTATTTTGCTTCAGTTTTTTCTGTGTACATCACCTATATAATATCTGATAGAAACATATATGAATCTTTAAGGGTTCCAAAGATAATCGTCTGATTCGCATGATTTGGGTTCTGAGGATTTTTCAACTCTTCATTGATAAGATAGAAAATCGTTTCGGCACTGTCACATTCCTTATTATCCATTACTTGCAGCGAAACTATCAACTAACTATCAGATGAATTATCGGTGACTAAATCCACTGTCTAAAAGTCTTAAAATCGACATAGGCAAAAATTGGAAGTAGAATTTTTGATTAATTTCATTACAATCCCTTATTCTCATTACAATACCATTAATGCCACGAATAAATCTTACGATTTGCAATGGACAGAGTCCACCAATAAACTGAAATTGTATAACGTCCATGGTTGACACTCGAGCCAAAAATTATCTACCAACATTTGGAGGAAAACTTCCCACAAAAAAAAAACTACTAAATAACAATATATCAAATTTAGTATTTATAGAAAATTTTGTCAAAATTTCATTTCTATAGAAAAACTTGTAAAAATATTATTTCTGTAGAAAATTTTATCAAAATTTTATTTCTAGAAAACTTGTCAAAATTTTATTTCTATAGAAAAGTTTGTCAAAATATTATTTCTATGGAAAATTCTATAGAAAATTTTATTTCTACAGAAAATTATGAAAAAATTTGATGTCTATAGAAAATTTTGACACAATTTTATGTTTATAGAAAATTTTGTCAAAATTTTATGTCAATAGAAAATTTTGATAAAATTTTATGTCTAAAGAAAATGTTGTCAAAATTTTATGTCTAAAGAAAATTTTGAAAAAATATTATGTCTACAGAAAATTTTGTCAAAATTTTATGTCTATAACAAATTTTGTCAAAATTTTATTTCTATAGAATATTTTGTCAAAAATTTATTTCTATAGAATATTTTGTCAAAAATTTATTTCTATAGAAAATTTTGTTAAAATTTTATTTCTTAGAACATTTTGTCAAAATTGTATATCTATAGAATAATTTTGTCAACATCATATTTCTTTAGAAAATTTTGTCAAAATTTTATTTCTACAGAAAATTTTGTAAAAATTTTATTTCTACAGAAAATTTTGACAAAATTTTATGTCTATAACAAATTTTGTCAAAATTTTATTTCTATAGAATATTTTGTCAAAAATTTATTACTATAGAAAATTTTGTCAAAATTTTATATCTATAGAATAATTTTGTCAAAATCATATTTCTATAGAAAATTTTGTCAAAATTTTATTTCTACAGAAAATCTTGTCAAAATTTTATTTGTACAGAAAATTTTGACAAAATTTTATGTATATAACAAATTTTGTCAAAATTTTATTTCTATAGAAAATTTGGTTAAAATTTTATTTCTATAGAAAATTTTGTCAAAATTTTATATCTATAGAAAAATTTTGTCAAAATTGTATGTCTATAGAAAACTTGGTCAAAATATTATGTCTATAAAAAATTTTATCTAAATTTTATTTCATTCGTTTTGTTTTGTTATGTTGGTTTTTTTTCTTTCATCACTGTTGTTGTTGTTTTTTTTTTTTTTTTTATTTCAGGTTAAAACCATGCATTGACTAAACTACAAGTGTAGCTTAACCAACAGAGGAAAAAAATGTTTGTCAAATTTATTTGGGCAAAGCCCTACAGTCTGCAAGATGGTTGGATGGACGCACGTTTCGGAATGACCACATTCCTCATCAGCATCCTCTACTTGCAGCAAAACTATCAACCAATTATCAGAATAAATTCAGGCAGTTCATTAAACCCAACAATGAACCACACTGTTGGTTAAGCTACACTTGTAGTTTAGTCAATGCATGGTTTTAAGCTGAAATAAAAAAAAAACAACCAAAAAATGTTATTTCTATAGAAAATGTTGACGAAATTTTATGTTTATAGACAGTTTTGTGAAAATTTTATTTCTATAAAAAATTATGTCAAAATTGTTCTTTCCATAGAAAATTTTGTCAAAAGATTAGTTCTATAGACAATTTTGTCAAAATTTTGTTTCTATAGAAGATTTTGTCAAAATTTTATTTCTATAGAAAATTCTGTCAAAATTTTCGTTCTATAGACAGTTTTGTCAAAACATTATTTCTGTAGAAAATGTTGTTAAAATTTTATTTCTGTAGAAAATTTTGTTAAAATTTTATTTCTCTAGAAAATTTTATTTCTATAGAATATTTTGTCAAAATTTTATTTCCATAGAAAATTTTGTCAAAATTTTATTTCTATAGAAAATTTTGTCAAAATTTTATTTGTATAGAGAATTTTGTCAAATTGTATTTCTATAGAAAATGTGGGAAGTGCCTCTTTGAAGGAGAGGAACATTTTGCAAAATCTACCGAAACATCAAGGATTCTTCCAAGCAGTAAAAAATCTACCTTTTTTGGTAGAATTTTACCAACTGTGGCAACCGTGCATGTAACTCGTCAATACCCAATTATCGCTATGGCCATAAATGCACAAGTAATGCACACAGTCGAGCAGATCTATTTTTGCATAGGGAGTAGAATTAGCATTGTAACTATGCATGCCAAATTTGGTTGAAATCGGTTCAGATTTGGATATGTCTCCCATATATACACGGATGAAAAAGACTGTTTTTCATATGTTTGGCTATAAACATTATATGTTTGGAACACAAATTTTTAAACACAATATTTTTGAGTGCAAGCATATAATGTTCATAAACTAGCATAACATGTTTGGGACATATATGTTAATATGTTAGAACATATTATGTTTGGGACATAAAATGTTTGTAAATATAAAATGTTTGGATGCAAACATATATTAATTTAGAAATAGCCTATAAACATATATGTGTTTAGTAGCTTGGAGCGCTATTTAACAGGGAGCGATATTGAATTAAGTTGGTGGTTGTTGCTTGTTATTACAAAATTAACATTTTATTTTCCCTTGCGAAATTGATCAGCTACTTCTTTGATCCTTATAAACTGTGTGGTCCGCTGTTCGAATCCCCGTCCGGCAAAAGGTAAAATTAAAATAAAAAAAAGTCATAAAATTGAATAATTTCTTCTACAATGTTTGTATTACAGAAAAAGGTGCTAAGAACTAAAAAATCTCGTGGAAGTGAGAAAGATGTGAGGGAATATACAATTAGGCAGAAACAAAATTTTGAGCATTCAGGTCGAAAACCTATGTTGTTAGCACCTATATTACCTGTTTATATTCATAATTCATTATGATTGTAAATATATAAATAAATAAATAAAATTTTGAGCACAATATTGTTTGGGAGAATTTTTTTTAAGCATATAATATTTTTGGGTGCAAAATGCTTCCAAACATATTATATGGTCACATAATAACATATTGTTTTTTGGAAGACAACATTATTGAATTTGGATGCAAAAATACAAAATGTTTGGAACTTAGACTACCCAAACATATATTGTTTAGACCAATATGCTTTCAAACATATTATATATTGGAAGAGATCAAACATATAAATGTTTGGGCAATACCCAAAAATATATATGCTTGAAGCAAAATATGTTTGGGAGTATATGTTACAGAAGCGATTTTTTGTGAGCGTGTAGCTCCCATATATATGTTTTTCTGATTTCGACAAAAATGGTCAAAATGCCAACATTTTCCTTGTTAAATCGCCACTGCTTAGTCGAAAAGTTGTAAAAATGACTCTAATTTTCCTAAACTTCTAATGCATATATATCGAGCGATAAATCATAAATAAACTTTTGCGAAGTTTCCTTAAAATTGCTTCAGATTTAAACGTTTCCCATATTTTTTTACTAAAATTGTGTTCCACCCTAGTGCATTAGCCAACTTAAATTTTGAGTCTATAGATTTTGTAAAAGTCTATCAAATTCTGTCCAAATCGAGTGATATTTAAATGTATGTATTTGGGACAAACCTTTATATATAGCACCCACCACATTTGACGGATGTGATACGGTATCGAAAATTTAGATCTACAAAGTGGTGCAGGGTATAATATAGTCGGCCCCGCTCGACTTTAAACGTTCCTTACTTGTTTTTTACTAACATTGTGTTCCACCGTAGTGCATTAGCCGACATAAATTTTGAGTCTATAGATTTTGTAGAAGATCGAGTGATATTTAAATGTATGTATTTGGGACAAACCTTTATATATAGCCCCCAACACGTTTGACGAATGTGATATGGTATCGAAAAT
Source organism: Haematobia irritans (assembly GCF_050003625.1). Lineage (NCBI taxonomy): Eukaryota > Metazoa > Arthropoda > Insecta > Diptera > Muscidae > Haematobia > Haematobia irritans. Next base: position 89,681,651 of record NC_134401.1, on the reverse strand, counting down.
TTAGATCTACTAAGTGGTGCAGGGTATAATATAGTCGGCCCCGCCCGAATTTAGACTTTCCTTACTTGTTGTTATTAAGTTGTTGCTATTATTATTCTTAAATTTTATATAATTTTTCATTTGGTTTCTGAACTAATGATGCTTGAACTCATGTTCAGGTCATGTAATTTCCATACAAACGTTTCTTTTATTCGACTATTACTAGAAATTGTTTTGGATTTTTCATAATCTATTTTTATAACATCAACATAACTAGCTACAGTCAGATCACGGATTCGTATTCAAAGCAACGCATATCGAATATCATGTAGCTTAGAAGCCACAACTTGTAGCGCGTCAAAACAACATCAAGAGATTGGTGACAGTCATGCGTTTAACACTTGAACACCTAGTGGCGCACCAAAAAAGAAAAAAACGACAGACGTACAAAACCGCATAATATGTCAAGTTCATTTTAATGGTGCTTTGTCATTTGGTTTCGTTTTTACACAAATCTAGACCGTGAATGGAGATTATATGCCGTAAACATAGAAATATGAGACCCGACACTTTATAATCAACTACAAATCAAATTTTGTAGTGAGTTGGATGAAAGAAATGCACATCTAACCACAAGAATTTGTTATAGATGTTGTATGATAGAGGTTTTCTTTCATATAATGCATTTAGAAGTCAATGAGACTATACACATACGAAAAAAGGAAGGAAAGTACTTTAAAAAAATTAGTTGGATCCAAAGATTTTGACCTTGCTTTAAGAATTTTGGTATTGATTCCGAGCCAAAGATACGGCTTCTTTAAAAAACAAGCCATTTTTAGCGACCCATCTGCCTTTAAATCTAGGATCAATAAAAATTAGGACGCAGATCTCATTTATAGAATTTTCTCTTTTCGCGGTATATTGATAATACCAGCGTTACCAGAATTGTTTCACCAAAAACCGCGAGATTTGCAAAAAAAAATAGCTAGAAAAACAGATATTTTTTTTGTATCAAAAGTCACATTTTTCATTGAAATTTAACAAAATTAAAAGCTTTATTTCACTTAAAATGCATATTAAATTAATTGTATTCATTATACCCTGCGCCACACTGTGGAACAGGGTATTATAAGTTAGTGCATATGTTTGTAACACCCAGAAGGAGACGAGATAGACACATGGTGTCTTTGGCAATAATGCTCAGGGTGGGTCCTTGAGTCGATATAACCATGTCCGTCTGTCCGTCCGTCCATCCGTCTGTCTGTGAACACATTTTTGTGATCAAAGTCTAGGTCGCAATTTAAGTCCAATCGCCTTTTAATTTGGCACATGTTCCTAATTTGGGTCAGAATAGAACCATATTGATTTTGGAAGAAATCGGTTCAGATTTAGATATAGCTCCCATATATATCTTTCGCCCGATATGCACTTATATGGACCCAGAAGCCAGAGTTTTATCCCGATTAGCTTGAAATTTTGCACAAGGAGTACATTTGGTAGTATAGTCATGTGTGCCAAATTTGATTGAAATCGGTTCAGATTTAGATATAACTTCCATATATATTTTTCGCCCGATATGGACTTATATGGCCCCAGAAGCCAGAGTTTTGGCCCAATTTGGTTGAAATTTTGCACTAGGAGTGCAATTAGTAATATAGTCATGTGTGCCAAATTTTATTGAAATCAGTTCAGATTTAGATAGAGCTCTCATCCCACAGAGGCCAATTTTTAACTCCGATTTAGTTGAAATTTTGCACAGGGAGTAGAATTAGCATTGTAGCTATGCGTGCCAAATTTGGTTGAATTCGGTATAGATTTAGATATAGCTCCCATATATATGTTTTTCCGATTTCGACAAAAATGGTCAAAATACCAACATTTTCCTTGTAAAATTCCTTGTAAAATATGTTTGTAACACCCAGAAGGAGACGAGAGAGACACATGGTGTCTTTGGCAATAATGCTCAGGGTGGGTCCCTGAGTCGATATAACCATGTCCGTCTGTCCGTCCGTCCGTCTGTCTGTGAACACATTTTTGTGATCAAAGTCTAGGTCGCAATTTAAGTCCAATCGCCTTCAAATTTGGTAGATGTTCCTAATTTGGGTCAGAATAGAACCCTATTGATTTTGGAAGAAATCGGTTTAGATTTAGATATAGCTCTCATATATATCTTTCGCCCGATATGCACTAATATGGACCCAGCAGCCAGAGTTTTATACCGATTTACTTGAAATTTTGTACAAACACAATACTTAGTCGTATAGTTAAATGTGCAAAATTTGATTGAAATCGGTTCAGATTTAGATATAGCTTCCATATATATCTTTCGCCCGATATGGACTTATATGGCCCCAGAAGCCATATTTTTGGCCGAATTTGGTTGAAATTTTGCACAGGGAGTAGATTTAGCATTGTAACTATGCGTGCCAAATTTGGTTGAAATCGATTCAGATTTAGATATAGCTCCCATATATATCTTTCGCCCGATATGCACTTATATGGACCCAGAAGCCAGAGTTTTATCCCGATTAGCTTGAAATTTTGCACAAGGAGTACAATTAGTAATATAGTCATGTGTGCCAAATTTGATTGAAATCGGTTCAGATTTAGATATAGCTCCCATATATATGTTTTTCTGATTTCGACAAAAATGGTCAAAATACCAACATTTTCCTTGTTAAATCGCCACTGCTTAGTCTAAAAGTTGTAAAAATGATTCCTAAACTTCTAATACATATATATCGAGCGATAAATCATAAATAAACTTTTGCGAAGATTCCTTAAAATTGCTTCAGATTTAAATGTTTCCCATATTTTTTACTAAAACTGTGTTCCACCCTAGTGAATTACCCGACTTAAATTTTGAGTCTATAGTTTTTGTAGAAGTCTATCAAATTTTGTCCAGATCGAGTGATATTTAAATGTATGTATTCGGGATAAACCTTTATATATAGCCCCCAACACATTTGACGGATGTGATATGGTATCGAAAATTTTGATCTACAAAGTGGTGCAGGGTATAATATAGTCGGCCCCGCCCGACTTTAGACTTTCCTTACTTGTTTTCTGAATAAATTCTCAAGCAATTGAAAATATCCCGCATTTTTAATTTCTGCTCCCGATTTCAGAAATGGTTTAGTTGGCTCGACTATGGCACATTTTCTTAATATAATGAGGATTTTTTTACCAGCGTACCATGTTCCCGAATCCTATACTGATGTGTAGGTCCCTTAATGCAATTAATTATTATGTTACCCATTGCTCTCATTTAAATCGACCTTCATTAAAAAACCCTAAATTGTACGCTAGTCATTTTGGTTTTTTTATTTTTTCTCTACCGTATAGGGGTCACCATCACATCGTATGGTCTCATCAGAGGGTGGTCACTCAAAGAGCTTAGACTACATGGAAACCCACAATAAATCACACTAAAATAATTCTAACTAAAATGCGTTTATTAAACTTAATTGAAATGCCTTCAGTCTACGTAATTTAAACATTTTCCCAAAAAAAAAAATAAAAAATAAAACAAATGATCCGTAAAATTGAAATGGAATTGAAAATATCCACCAAGAAACCCCATGTTGGGAGAAAAATTGAAAAAATAGGCGTTATTTTGGTAGCCATTACCAGAACGAATCCCAAAAAAATTTACAGGTAGCCATTATTGTGCATTACCAATCGATTTTCACTTTACCGAATACACCATCCTCTATCCCAACTACAACAAAAATGGTCATTAATGAATCACTTTTGGTTCTCCTGCTGCATCATCATGGCAAGACTGACGGAATCCATCAGTAGTATTACTCTATTTATGGATCATTCCTTTAAGGTTTATTGTTTAACAACTCTGTGGCTATTTTTGGCTACATCCTTGCGGCAATTTCCTTAAAAGGAAAGAAACAAAAGATTGCTGTTGCACCAGGCATAGTAAATCGACATACACACAGCATCATTGCTTACAAAAATTTTCTTTGTTTATACTGACATAGACTTCTAGACAGACTGACTGCTAGCTTTGTACGTGGTTGGGTATGTAGCTATGGTGACCCTGATCCTGTATAATTTAACCTGCCGCCAAACAATGAACCCATGAAAACAATTTTCAGATTTTTTCCTCTCACCAGAAATGACAATAACAACATGACTATTTTCCTTTCAAACTGATGTAATTACTTGGAATTCCTCTGTAATAGCCTAAGAAGTCTTTGGTGGCAAAAAAGTGGAAGATTTTTTTTTGGAACGGATGGCTCGAACATTACATTTACCCGTAGACGAAATAGCAGTAGCCGATTATATTGTCTGCAAAATATCACAAGGAGATGGACATATTAACGATACCTTGCCCTTTTCACATGCCCTCGATAGTCTCGATAGAGGATCATTGCACTTTATTTACCTTTGTTAAGGCATTGAGGTATCTGTCCTGCCATTACTTGCAGAAAATGTTCAATTACTATACTTGGCTATGACTGAGACGAGGTTTCTTTTTGTAAATGGAATTTGGATTATTTATTGAAATAGAGTGTAAATGGGCTGGGGTTTTATTTATTTTATTATTTTTTTGCTTTAAATTTTCTTTGAAGTACCGGTAATAGTTTTCCACATAGGCAAAATATTCTTCAAATCTCCAATTTGGTGCTTAAATTTTTCGTGGCAGTTCTGTTTGAAACTACACGTTTCGGTTCGTAGCCGTCCAGTGTAAATAGACGAAAAAGAGTGTAAATAGACGAAAAAGAGTGTTACAATTATAGAAAAAATAGCTTTGCCTACTTTTATCTTTTCTCCTCTCAGATGAGCTGGAACTGAGGGCACGCCACGTCTGTGGCTACATATATATACCCCACTTGGCTCGTTGGCGTCGAGTGTAAATAGGGAAAAATTAGTGTTCCCTTTTAGCTTAACCTCATACAGATGAACTACGCCCATGAAACTTTTTACTGGGGTGCACCACTGTAAAGACAAAGATTTTGTCTTTACAATAAAGAATAATGATTGGCATTGATTCCGAGCCAAAGAAGAGGAGAATTGAAGTAAGGATAAATTTTAAATGCAAATCTTTTTTAAATTTGTGTTTTACGAACTTGATTCTAGAAAACAAATTTTAATTTGTTTCTATTTACATTTTTTTCTTCATGTGTTATTAAAGTCATTTAAAAGCGTGTTACCGGCAACTTGAATTTCAAAATTCAGACTCGTCTTCAAGTAGAAATTATGCTAGGTCTCAAGTAAAAAGCGTCAAAGTCAAAAAAATTAAAGACGATTTCTCTAGTTTTAAAGATTTTATATAGCCTAGATGACCTTAGTCAAACGGAATTTTCTTTCATAAGCAGATACCCATTTTCAAGTTGAATCACTTAACTATAACCCAGCAAAAAAATTTGGAAGGTTTTCTTAAGGCACAACTCTAAAAGCACTTCTAAAAATGTCTTCTCAAATATGTTCTTTATTTTAACTACACAGGAAGTTCTTTTAATTCATTTTTTATAACTGGCTTTTTTCATATTTTTACTGTTTCAAATGGGTTAAAAACAGAGTAAGAATTCATAAAATGGTACAAATTATTAAAATTTTGTCGAAAAAAATGCTAAATCCAATCTGAAAAAATTGTGCATTTTTGAATGTATTTGAGGTATTATAATTTCAATACCTACAAATAGAAACAAAAAAATCCTAAACCAATTTTTTCACAAAAGGTTAGCGACACTGAATATTACCTCATAATTGAAGATTCCAAAATGAAGTCGAATGAAGGGGTTGTTATTCTGCTGGTGTTTTCTTTTTTGATAAACATATTTTCAAAAAACCAACATTTTTCTCACTAATTTAAAATAACAAATGTTTTATATATTTTATTTATTTTTTATTATATTATTTTACAATATTATTTTTTAACAATCTCTCCGTATACCATAACAACGCGATTCCAACTAAAAAAAACAACGCACACGCAAACACATCGATTACATCGATGACTGGTATCGATTACAGGTAGATAAAAGAAATGTAGGAAATTTTCCTATATTCTAACAAGTGTGTTTCCTTAAGTTTTGAAAGGATTGAATACTTCTTAGTACGAATGAACTAAAATATTTTTCTATGCCAAGTGTTATTCGTATGTATGATAAGCTTTCTATAATAAAGAAAGTCAGAATATAATTTTATAAGAAATCGTACTAAATTTGAGGAAATTTGGTTTTAGTTCGGTTTTTGTGTATTTTTACGAATGCTTTGTTATCAGTGAATAAAATTTTCTTTTTCAGTAGTAAATTCTTATACCCAGCGAAGAAAACAGTATTAGTTTTTACTGAAACAAGTAAATTTTATTATTTCACACAAAAATTTAACTGAATGGAAATAAAATGGCTAAATTAAATTGATGAACATTTTTTCCTTTATTTTCGAAGACACTTTTTTCTGGGTGCACCTAAAGAAGTGATGCAACTTCAGTGCGACGGCTGTTGAAATGGAGAACTTCCGTCCTATGACAAGCCCATGTTAAATTAATCGCTTCTGCGTCACCACTTCCGGATCCAAAAAGAACATTTTCATTACTTTTTTGGCGAAGCTTTTTTTTTGCTGGGTACCTCTAGATTTCCAATTTCAGGCAAATGGGATAAAAGGAAAAAAAATTATGGCTTCTAGAAGCTCAAGAAGTCAAATCGGGAAATCAATCTATACCAAAAAATGGACCGATACACTCCATATTGCGTACACTTATTTGTGATTCAAAAATACCTTCAGATTTCCAATCATGTATACTATTTAAACCATTGTGAAACCACAGTGGTGAACTTCCCTCTTATCACTGAGTGCTGCCCGATTCCATGTTTAGCTCAATAAGAAGGGACCTCCCCATTTATAGCCGAGTCCACTTAGAGAAGTTCTGAAACACTCAGAAATGTCACCAGTATTTGGTCAAAACTGGGATTGAAACGAAATAGGCCTCACAAATCAAAACGAAAATAGGCCCCACAAATCAAAAAGGTATTTGGGTTTCATTGTCATTGTTTTGCAAATGGGCCCCAGAAATAAAATGAAGTTATACGCTAAAATGTATAAACGTTTGGTGTTGTTGTTTTCCACACAATTTTTTTGGGGTCCTATTTCCTTAAGGTTTTGAGACTCATTTTTATGGGGCCGATATTCATAACGTCCCAAAAAAATTCGGTACACTCGTATATTAAAATACCTCTAGATTTCCAATTTAACGTAAATCGGACAAAACGTACTGGTCAAGACCCCAAATCGGAAGGTCGGTTTATATGAGGGCTATATAAAAACTTGAATCAATACAGTCCATCTTCGAACTCGACCTGGCCTGCAAGCAACAAAGGAATCTGTTTATTGAATCCATTATTGAATGCTCTAGCGTGAAAGACTGACGGGCATCATTAGTCGGAAATCGATATTTCGATGTGTTACATACGGAATGACAAACTTATTATACCCCCATCACCATTCTATGATGGTGGGTATAATAATTAACAAAATGTTTTCAAATCTACGTGCTTTTATTCAAATAGTAACAAGAACAAGAGAAATTTGTGTTAAAGTTTTGGAAAAACAGTGAAAGTAAAAGGGAAATATTAAAAAATCGCCACGGTTTGAATCTTTGCTAAAAACTACTTTAACTGCACACTTTTTTTAGAAATTCTTCACTTATTTTCTAAATAAACTCTTTCACACCGAAAGAAAAATTCAATCGATATTCTTTTGTCTAAAATTTTGTCGAAGAAAAATTACCTTTTTTTATTTGTTGTGTCGCAAAAAAATACTGCAAAGTGCAACTTGATTTGGATCGTAAAATTTTGTTATTACATTTGGTAAGAGTTGTAAAAATATTTTACGTATACTAGCTTGTTTAGGAGGAGAATTAAAGGCATTTCAAATGCAAGCGTCTCACCAAAATTTAGTGCCATAGATAAGACGTTTCCCACGAGACCTCCCACCTGGATGTACATTTATTTCGAAATTTTGAATTTTATAACACATTTCTTTACACATGCTCATTAAGAATTTTATGAGGTATGTGAGACAGCTTTGTGGGAATGTGATATAATTTTTGTGTAGCTATCGAAAGTGAATCTTTATGACGTTGCCACAATTAACACATGTTATATTTTTGAGATACTTTTCAAATTCTTTGGAAGGAGGAAGAGTACTTCCACGAAAGTCTTTTAATCTTAATCAGATAGTTGAATTAGGTTAGGTATAGTGACAGTCTATTATATAGGCTTAAGTAGGGTATTTAGTCCATTGTGAGACCACATGTGGTGAACTTTTCTCTTAGCGTTGAGTGCAGTCTTACCATTTTGTCACTTTTGTGACAAAAGTTGCCAATTTTTTGCATCCTTTTTACATTATTATTAATTGGGAGCCACCGTGGTGCAATGGTTAGCATGCCCGCCTTGCATACATAAGGTCGTGGGTTCGATTCCTGCTTCGACCGAACACAATAAAGTTTTTCAGCTGTGGATTATCCCACCTCAGTAATGCTGGTGACATTTCTGAGGGGTTCAAAGCTTCTCTAAGTGGTTTCACGGCAATGTGGAACGCCGTTCGGACTCGGCTATAAAAAGGAGGTCCCTTGTCATTGAGCTTAACATGGAATCGGGCAGCACTCAGTGATAAGAGAGAAGTTCACCAATGTGGTATCACAACGGACTGAATAGTCTCTACACTGAAAAAAAAAAAACGTGAACCCACCAGAAAAATGTTGGTAAATTTTAGAAAATGTACATTATTTTTAGAAAATTTTAACTAAACTGTATTACAAACGCAGACATCGCGCCGATATCACAAAAATAAGTACATATTTTTCGACAAATTCAAGAAAATTTATTTGACATAATTAAATTGTTTCACTTGTTAAAGAAAATTTTGTCGTTTGAAGGAAAAAATTGGAGTTCAAAATTTCAAGAATGTCTTTAGTGCCATACGAACCAAATAAAAAAGGCGTAGCTAAAAAAGTAGTGAAAATATTCTTTTTGGATCCGGAAGTAGTGCAAAATTGGAGCAGAAGCGATGAATTTAACATGGGCTTGTCATTGTACGGATGTCCACACGCAGAGAAGGAATATGATCACCTCAAACATGTTTCAAGAGCAAAATGTTATTTTTGTATGGTGACCATGTACCATGTTTGTCACTAAAATGTTATTTTCTCGTCAAATATAACCTGCTTGCCGAAATCAGATACATGATTTCCGAGAAAATAACATGGTTGCGAAAACCATGTTACATGGTCACCACCCAAAAATAACATTTTGCTCTTAAAACATGTTTGAGGTGATCATATTCCTTCTCTGCGTGCACCATTTCAACAACCGTTGCACTGAATTTGCATCACTTCTTACTTTGTGATTCAAATTCAGTGCTTTGGATGTGAATTAAAAAATGTTGTCATATTTTGACAAATAAATAATTTTTATAATTTTTTATGATTTTTAATGCATTCTAACGCAATATTTCTTGAATGGATTTAGAATTTTTTTTCGACAAAATTGCAATAATTTTTACCATTTTATTAAAGCTTACTCTGTTTTTAACCTTTTTGAAACAAAAAAAAATTAAATTTACCCATCAGAAATAAGAAAAATGCGAGTTGCAAATAATTAAATGAAAATAACTTCCTGTGTAGTTAAAAAAACCGTGCCAAAGAAGCGGAGAATACTAGTAAGGATACTTTTAAGACACAATTCTCTTTTAAATTTTGGTTTTGCGTACTTACTTCTAGGAAGCAAGTTTTAATTTTTCGCTTTTTCAGCTTTTTTCTTCATATGTTGTCAAATTCCTTTAAAAACGAGTTAACGACAACATTATTCTCCAAATAAAGACTCGACTTCCAGTAGAAATTATGCTATGTTTCAAGTAAAAAACGTCTTTAAAATAAGGAGTTGAAAAACATGCCCTATATTTAAACGATTTTTTGCTTTGTAGTCAGGATGCAAAAAAACAACAAATTTAAAGACAATTAGATTAAATTTAAAGAATTTTTCTGAATTATTAAAGTAAAGTTGACCTCAGCCCAAACAAATGTCAAATAACTTAATTGTAAGGACAATACGACTTCATTGAAAAGTTTATCGACTTTTGGACAAGAAACAAAAGTTTACATTAGAGAAATGCGTCTTCTATGCTAAGCAAAATTTGCATTCGTATTTTAAAGACATGAAATCTTTGACCTCACGACAATATTTTTTTTTTTCAGTGTAGGGGCCGATATGGAGAAAATTTTGGAGAGCATATACTCCGCAAGCCATATGAAGGTCAGTTTATATGGGGATACCTAGAAATGACCAATTTGCAGTACCTAGATCAATAAAAACTATTTGTGCCAAGTTTCAAGTGGATAGTTTTTATCGTTTGAAAGTTAGCGTGATTTCAACAGATCTCTAAATTAGATTTAATTAATTAAATTGATTTTATAATTCAGCTTACCTCAACTCAATGTATATGACTATTTAATTTTAATTTTTAAACTTCAAATTATTTAAAATATCTTTTTATACCTTCCACCATAGGATGGGGGCATATTAACTTTGCCATTCCGTTTGTAACACATCGAAATATTGCTCCTAGACCCCATAAAGTATATATATATATATATATATATATATATATATATATATATATATATATATATATATATATATATATATATATATATATATATATATATATATATATATATATATATATATATATATATATATATATATATATATTCTGCGTCGTGGTGAAATTCTGAGTCGATCTAAGTATGTCCGTCCGTCTGTTGAAATCACGCTAACTTCCGAACGAAACAAGCTATCGACTTGAATCTTGGCACAGGATGGTATTGCAAATGGGCCATATCGGTCCACTTTTACGTATAGCCCCCATATAAAGGGACCCTCAGATTTGGCTTGTGGAGCCTCTAACAGAAGCATATTTCATCCGATCCGGCTGAAATTTGGTACATGCTATTGGTATATGGTCTCTAACAACCATGCAAAAATTGGTCGATATCGGTCCATAAATATATATATAGCCCCCATATAAACCGATCCCCAGATTTGGCTTGCGAAGCCTCAAAGAGAAGCAAATTTCATCCGATCCGGCTGAAATTTTGTACATGGTGTTGGTATATGGTCTCTAACAACCATTCAAAAATTGGTCCACATCGGTCCATAATTATATATAGCCCCCATATAAACCGATCCCCAGATTTGGCTTACGGAGTCTCAAAGAGAAGCAAATTTCACCCGATCTTGCTGAAATTTGGTACATGGTGTTGGTATATGGTATCTAACAACCATGCAAAAATTGGTCCACATCTGTCAATAATTATATATAGCCCCCATATAAACCGTTCTCCAGATTTGACCTCCGGAGCGTCTTGGAGGAGCAAAATTCATCCGATCCGGTTCAAATGTGAAACGTGGTGTTAGTATATGGCCGCTAACAACAATACCAAAATTGGTCCTAATCGGTCTTTAGTTATATATAGCCGATCTCCAATCACACAAAAATTGGTCCATATCGGTTCATAATCATGGTTGCCACTCGAGCCAAAAATAATCTAGCAAAATATAATTGTTTTATATATAATTGTTTTATTTCAATAGTAACTGCTCGGCAATGATTAATTCTTTTCTTAATATAAGGCGATTTTTCTCAACCAATTTAGCCATCATTGCCTAATAATGGGACCTCCCATATTGCTACTGTTTCTTTTCTTTTTCTTCAGTTGCAACTCCACTGAGACATCTATGATCTTGGTTTTTAGTTCAAACACAAAATATTGTTCTCCATCCAACAATGGGATCAACGATAACAAATCATTCTGAATTCAAGTCCAAGTAACTTCAACATAAATACAAAGAGAATATTGACGAGACCTAGATAGGATGTTGTAAATTATGTTTCAACATGAATGACATTAACCATGGTTGTCGATGAATGGAGAGCGATTAACTCCAAGCATTCGCAAAGACCATCGAAGGAGATGGAATAGTTTTCAATTTAAAGACAATGACAGCAGAGGCAGTAGTAAAGTCCACTTTACAAATACAAAGCCCAATAAAGACTAATGTTATTTTATGGCATTTCATAAATTCTTGCATTGCTTAGCAATAAACTTGAAAACAATGATCCAATATTTTATGGGCTTCATAATAATAACAGCAAATATGGTAAGCACGAATTGGTCAGGCATTAGCGAGAGTCGAAATTTTGTGGACTGATCAAAATCGTCAGTTGTGTTTTTGTTTGACTACTGTGAATTAATCTGCAATCTGAGAATTTCTAAAACGTGTCACAAAAAGTGTCACTACCAATAAAATTTTGCGCACTCATTTAAAAATATGGCACAAAAAGTGGCCTACTTTTTATAACGAAACGAAAAAAAGAGGGATAACATGGCAAAAAGGTCACGCAAATATGTAAAAAGTATAGTCTTATGTCACACAACAAAAAGAGGCACAAAAGTGTCAAATTTGCCACCAATTAGCATAACGGCAATACTGTCTGCTATGTTATTAACCGGGGCATCTGAACTAAAAATTAATGTTCTGACATCTTTTTACAAATTATTTTACCTTTATCTGTAGGAGTCATATCCATATCCAAATTCTCTTCGAAAATGAGTTTTTCCAGAATACAAAATTAGATCTGTGACCTAGAGTTTTTGTTCCATATCATTAGCTCGTGTACAGACATTGGAATTTCAAAAAATATTTCAAAATTTTTCTGTCGTAACATTTTTTTGTAGACTTCTACAAATTTATGTGCTTGTTTCTTATGAGTTTTTCACATCCAAAAATCGGAAACATTTAATAAAGAATAAATTTTGTTTTAAAAAATTCTAATTTGGCAAACCACCGAGTGCTAAGGCAATCTCTTTTTCAAAAAGCCTCTTGTGTTCACTAACAAACTATAGAAGGTTTTAGCATCTTACCGACAAACAGCTGAGAAATATGCAATTACAAATATTAATGTTTTTTTAACATATATTATTAATTGTGCTCCTTGTGCAAAATTTTAAGGAAGCTGTGACATCTAGTTTACAAGTTTTATCCAAAAAAATCATCAAAATCGGTTCGTAGTTGCAACGAACAGTTATTATTGATATCTTTATCCGTTCAAAAGTGGCAGAATTATCGCAAAAAAAAAAACGATTTGGAACCACTGTGCGATATGGATCACTTATTACATGCTCTGAAAAAAAAATTGTCATGAGGCCAAATATTTGCGAAACTGGGTTTGAACCCACGACCCTGTGTATGTAATGGGGCATGCTAACCATTGCACTACGGTGGCTCCTTTCCTCCTCTCTAATTACTGCGCAAAAGCTCATATTGGTTCTAATTATTTGTAGACTTCCCTATATATACCGGTCAAGAACTGAATTATATAAGTATTTAATCCGCCTTAATTTAGAAGACGCTGTTAAGAAATTTTAAGATACCTTGCCATCGGTAAGTATTACCACAACCCAAGTAATTCGATTGTGGATGACAGACTTTCGTAGAAGTTTCTATGCAATCCATGGTGGAGGGTATATAAGAATCGGCCGGGCCAAACTTACGACCGTATATACTTGTTATTTTTTGTTTTTATATATTTTTGTTTTCATAGGGTTTAAATGGATGTAATTATTACGACTACAATTTTGTATGTATAGTTTTTCGGGACAAAACAATGGTCATAAAATTCTTGGGTGACAGTTGAAACAAAGCCTAACTTATACAAAACCAAAGATGTTTCTTTTTTCCTAAAAAAAACTCGTTCTGTTTTTGTCAAGTAGATTAAAAATAACGTGAACAGAAATAGCTCCCCCAATATAATAAAGACAAAGTATGTTCTATATTTCATACGAATACAATTCCTATGTAAGTGTCATAACAAAATCCGTAAAGAAGTAGCAGCTGATAATCTGTTAACTAACCAGCGGGAAGGAATTAACCTACATTCATACCCAAGGAGGTTTAACTTCAATGATGGCTACTTGCTACTCCTAAGCAAGTGCAAACCGTAAGCTTTTATAGTCATCTATCTGGATTAGTTGGCTTTTGTTTCCCATTGCCACCCAATATTTGAAGATAGGTGGTCTATTGTTTGGTAATTTTATCACCTTTTCGAGAGCAATATATTTTCCAGTTTTCATAACAAATTCATGCGTTATGGTTTATGAATTTTCTTTTTATAGACATTTTCAAAAAGTATTTTTTTGTTTTATTTTCTTTTCATAAAAAGGTAATCACAAAAGCTGAAATATATTGACGGTTTCATGTTCAGCTGGATGCTGAAGATTACTTTCTTCTTAGGTTATTTTCTTTGTTTGAAAGATCAATAATAGCAGGTATATTGTTAGTTGTTGTGACGGGTATATTGTAAGGAAAAGGATTATCGATTATCGTAGATAAAATAGAGAGTCTATGTGTTTGGGTTTCATTTCAATTGAAGAATTTATCTCCTCCATTCTAACGATCCTCAGTGAACCGATGACAATATCTATGGCAGAGTGAAGAGTAATTTAACGTAATGTATTCATTGAAAATAGGCGAACAATTTAACTTCACTTCAACTGAAACATTTTACATTTGAAATTAAAACTTTTCAATCCAAATGAATATTGTTTTTCAAATCAAATAAAACTTTATATAATTCAGATAAAGTTAAGTAGAATAAAGGATTTTGCTTTATATAAAATATTTTGCATTTTAAATGGAAATTGTTATTGCAAGTTTTGGGAAATGCCATTAAGAACGCCTATTAGTCTTTGGATCAGCCATTAAGTTGATACCGCATTTATTAAACAACACGAATTCATGACATAAAATTCTCTTTCAATATCTAGAAAAGCCAGCCTTCATCTAGAGAAAGTGAGCATACAGAGAAGTTGAAAATCGATTGTTGTAATGAAAATTTTGCATTTACAATGAAATCACAGTTATATCAATCTATTTACTTTATTTACAACCATTAATTCGTTTCTTTTACCATTTGGCACTTTATATTATAGATTTTTGTTTGTAATACAAGTCAAATAGTTGTCTGAACTAATTGTCTCTCTTTCGAAATTTTTTTTTATCGAATTCGATACGCACAACCAACCTTATAAAACCACCTTCATAACTGCCATTTAGTATTCAGCACTAACAATTGATATTCACAGCCGAATTCCTTTGGACATATTTTTAAATGGCAAAAATGTTTTTACTAATTCTACATTGTTGAAGGATAACGTGTTTTTTTATTTAAAATAAAAACCACAGAAAACGGAATATTTTTCAGCCATTTCTAAGTTTACTTCAGCCCTCGGTGGACTGCCAGTCAAATATTTTCACGAACAACTCTCTCAGGCTTCAGGATACTCAATGCTACCAGTCAAATAAACAGTGCGCATATTAAATTGTTTAGGATCAAATGCAGAATATGTTTTAGATGTGGAAAAATTTTATTGTGTTAAAGGCAAAAGTTTAAAGGATTTAACGACTTTAAAGTGGCTCTAATGGAAAAATCCATCTCCACGTCTGTCTTTTATCTATGAAACCCAAAAGGAAGTAACCATGGCGAGTATTTTCTTATTTATTTTTTAAAACTCCACTTTAATTTTTTGATTTAGTTTGTTGTATATATAAATGGGCCAATTTTATGATAAATTACTATATACTCAGTTCGTATTCCAATTATAAATACTACTGTACTAAGAGTCCCAAAGATTCAACTCCCATTGCCTGTCAATTCTGCAATCCATGCTGGCGGGTATACGTTTAAAGGTGATCAGTGTTTTGAATTGTTATCAGTGTAGTGTATTTAGGTACAAAGTGATTTTATGTGCCATTCTATCACTTAAAAATATAAATAAAATACAATATTTTGAGGAAAAAAGAATTTGCAATTCGGTTAAAGTACTAGTAAAGTTGGGTGATACAACTAAATGAACAAGGGGCAACGACCAATTTCATTGTCTAATACAACCAACTCCATATATAGTATTAGTTGGATTTCCCATAATTCGATTGACTCGACCGAATTTGTCGGGTATCACAACTGCCAACTGATAGTTGCTACAACTGCCAAAAGGAGGTTGGCAATAAATTCGATTGTCACAACCAATCTGTATTCTCTGTGTGTTCAGTCAAAATTTGGAGGCATGCTAACCATTGCACCGCGGAGGCTTTCAAGCCATCTACCTAATACAATGCTGTCGCTGTAGAACTACAGCTCGAGTCCGCACCTTGACGGTTTAAGAGCACCCTTGAATATTAGTTCTGAGACAGATATTTATCAGTTTTTATGTCAATAGTATGACAAGCCTATGCAATGAACGTAGAGAATGAAAGATAATTGAGGCAATGCGGGCCGAGTTGGATGAAAAGGCACGGTAGACACATAAAGCGATATGGGCCAATGCAACGATCGGAAGGGCGAAGAAAATACTATCTGGTGAACCAGATAGGAAAAAGACGGGATAACTACTCAAGGAGAGTATGACGACAGTCAATAGGGGTACAAATAGTGTACAACGTCCGGGCACCTACAATTGAGATCACATCTGTACCGAATAGGAGCAGCAAAGGATAATACTGTTTTGAGGATAATGAGACCTTGGAACACTACCCTTGTCATTGTCCTGCCTTTACTAGATAAAGATTTAACCATATCAGTGAGGAAGTGATTCGGGACCTAACCCAGCTTGGAAACAGGAACTGGAAACAAATTAGGAAATTCCGCAGAGGAAATTACGCAGAGTTCCAGAAATAAAAGAAGAGTACGATGGAAAGAAGAAGTTAGAGCAAATAAAAAGCCGAACACTGGCTAAGGTGTAAGTCAGTCGACATGAGACAGGGCAATCTCAATCCTCTATTCAGTCTAACCTAACCTAACGATAGCTGATATTGCAGTGAGGTCTAGAACCATTTGAAATGCAATAGATACATCAACGGTTACTCAGTTTCGGGTGACCTGGCTCAGCTTGAAAACGGACACTGGAAACAAATAAAGGAATTTGCTAGAGGCACCGAGTTCCTGGAATAAAAAAGGATATAATAGAGAGAAGAAGTAAGAGTACCCTACAAACGAAATACTGGTGTATGCCAGCCGAAATGAGACAGACCTAGTCCTGAGTCAACGATAATTTAGCCAAACCTAAGTGACATGACATGGCGGCCATTGAGTTTCCATGGTGTTGCCAGTGTTAGACCATCCAGGAAAATTACCTTTTCTCTGTAGTCCTCAGAAGTTTTAACATAGCCCAGAACGAAATAAAAGGATTCCATATGATGCGTATACTGCTAAAGAATTACATGTTCCATAGGTCATGAATATATCAAGGATATTTGAATAATATTCAGATAATATTATTAAGTTGTCATTGATTGATATAATATAACGTTTGTTGTCACCTAAATCAGTGATTTACGCTCAGAAATGTCACCAAAATTACTGGAGGGAGTTTTGCCTAAATACAATTTTTTGTTTCTATTTTCTTCCGCCACTTTGTAGGCCAGTGTAATCGCTAATGTATTTCAATGGCAATGATTCCTATTTTGTGACGAAAGACAATGCCAGATAAGAAATGATTCATGGCACTCCCGATCATAACTGCTCATTAGCCACATTAAACAATTGCCGTTTTATTAAGGCCGACAATTTGTGGCAATCAACGTTTCAAATAAACAAAACAAATGTCCGACAGACAAACGGTCAGACGGACAGATAAATCGGCCGACAACTATCAACAGTCGTCCATCGCCGCTTAAGAGGACACAAGAATTGCATTAAAAGCCATGTCTCATATCTTTTTTCCAAATGCTTTCAAATGCAGTAAAGCAAGTGATGGCTCATATGGTTTATTATTTGCGGTTCTAACCAAAAGGGGATTTAGTTCTCCGTCTTCTATGAAAGATGCATTTATGCCAATGATAGACTATCGGGAAGATATGAGTGCGGTTTTTTACTCCAATGGTCATTGCATTCGAATGTCAAGGTACTTGTGCACGTTGTACATTTGAATGGGATTTAGTAGTGTCTGTTTGGAGTAAATGTTGTTCCTTCATTAAGCCTACATGACTGGATGGGCTAGATGCCTGAATGCTTGGCTCTTTGGCTGACTGAGTATGCATTGCACCTTATATCCGCTCGAAAGAAGACGAAGGAAAATCAAGTGAGGAATAAAATTTCAATACTAATGCATAAATCTCGAATTACACTCCATACAGATAGACTCATTACTGTTTCAGTCAATGCGATAGACGGACGCACTAAGTATCTAATGATTACTTCCATAATTTTGTTGGTATTCCTTCAGTTCTCTCTTTCTCTATTCTTTTCAACAATTTGCCACATTAGTGATCGAGAAGTCTTAAAGAACTGTTTAAAACATCATCCATGAATGTAATAATGGAAGTGGAAAATAGTGAAAGAACTCAAAGAAAGAGGGGTATTATGAAGCAAATGCACTGAAAAAAATTGTGGATTATCATAGTATAGTATAAGGCGAATAAAGGCGAATAACGACAACCGAAGGAAGAATATTATGAGGAGGGAAGTGGGCGTATATGAGGAGAACCCAGACATCGAGATCCTATTTCGATTATCGGACCACAGCACAATCCTAGGGGAAGAAGTGCATGCCATAACGGATTGTGTTTAATGGTTCGGAAATAACACGAGGCCACAAAACGTGATCATTTTCACAGATTGCTAGAGGACAATGAAGCCAATAGCAGATGGGTGACGGGACATACCAGAAGGTAAATGAATTAGCGATAAGAGCTAGGACAAACAGGGAGATGAACTTAGAGGACACAAAGCCAATAGAAGCAACGCGAGTCGAGTTGGATGAATTGGCTCGGGAGGTATATAAAACCAATGTAACGGTCGGGAGGATGACGAACACACTGTGGAAATACTAACACTGGAGAAGTAATCAAGGAGTGTAGAACTACAGTCAGGAAGACCGTGGAAATAATGACTGGGCACCTGACATTGAGAGCACATCTGTAACAAATAGGAGCAGCAGAGAATGGTGCATACAGGGCATGTTTTGAGTATGATAAGACCTTGGAACAACTGAGAGAAGAAATGGAAAAGTGCAAAAAGTCATCCGGTGGGTCGAAGGCTGTAGTGAAATTTCGCTTCATGAAAATTATGGCAGACGGGATAAATAATTGGAAGACGTAGTGGAAACCTTTTATAATGAAGATTAAAGTTATCCTGTAGAAAATTAGGTGGCGTATATGGAAGACATGATTTCACCGTTTAAGTAGGCAGATCGTGAGGCTTACGGTATATGCATATTAAATTTTAGAGCTATCTTTATAATACATATATTGTTATTTGGAGTTGGTTGTAGAACAATCATATTATCCAATGTTAAAGATCTTCCGATATCGGCAAATCATTCACGATGTAAAGAGAAAGTGTCAAGTTTTACGATATAGCTGCCAGTTGGCATACTGCAACACTAGGGTTGCCCTTTCCCGCCAAATAAAAGGTAGCCCTCGTGTTTCTAACCATTTTATAGACCCTGCATGTAATATGCCAATTTCCAATTTTGCTAGTTTTTCCCAGTGTATTCCGGATTGATGAGAAAAATTATCATTGCTATGGCTCATTAAAATTCAAGACTTCGTGAAATTATTCCCAACCATCTTACAATAAATCTGCGGTAAGGTTCAATAATCTATCATTACGAAAGGAAATTGATTTCTCCAAATGATTTCCAAACGTAATTCAAGCATACAATTTACAAAACCAATGATTCCAATCTCTTCTCTTATCCTCACTTACCAGAAACAATTTTCCAATGAAATGCCACATCTACGAATCTCACAAAGCAATGTCATCTTTGAGCAAAGGTGACTCCTTTGCTTGAAATGGTTTGTTTAGAAAATTCTGCAGGTATTACGCCCAATTAAATTTATGTTCATGTGGCACCACTAACCAATTCTGGTGGCTGTCAGTTCCAGCTCTTTTCCATTCCAAAGAATTTCCTTATTAAGCAAACATCTCACAACGTAGGATAGTGGCATATCGCCGTTCCTCAAGGCATTCAGACACCCCCAACACAGTACTCCATGAAGTACGTGCTCAGTTTTCCGCAAAATTCTGCTTCTTTTAATGTCATTTTAATTACATGCATCCATGATAGGGACAACGAACGACATAGATATGGGTATGGGCGGGACATAGAACATGGATAATTTTCTAAGGGCACACATTACTGTGGGGTAATTGTGGGCGGCTCGAATGAGAAGGCCTTAGCTAAAAATTTAAGATATACACTCTCTAATTAAGTTAAATTGTCAATTCAAAGCGCAAGGCCATTTACTAGTGGAACACCGCGATCGATGAGTGTTAGGCGTTATTGTATAAAGGCTGCGACCAAATACACGAGAGTGATGCAGAGGCAGAACATAACGCTTACCAAGAGACAAAAAGATAAGTGGTGCACAGCATAAGTAAGAGCAAAGGAGACTAAATAATGGGAAGAGATCAGGTTTGATATAAACAAAAACCCCGGGGACTGGGTTATAAGATTGTAATGCAGAATCCTAGGTATGCAACGTAAGATGAGATCTTAAGGATAGATATGTCCGACTACACATTCCTATGCAGACGATATAGCTGCGGTAATAAGAGCTAGAAACACGGAAGAGGCCTAACGCAAACTGCGTCAAACGATGATGCGAACGAAAACCTAGCTGGACTAACATGGACTACAGTTGACCATAGGTTAGGTTAGGTTATGTAGTCATGAATACAAGGCCGTCAATCAAGTACATAGACTTAAGACTAGACACAAAACTACCGTACTTCAAACAGTTAGAGTATGCGCCGGCACTACAACGACAGACTCGAGTAAATAAACTGACCTCTGTGCTGAGAACAGCAGCCCTGAGTATTACATCAGTGTTTCGCACATTGTCGAGAAACGGCGTACTAGTGATAGCGGCAATGGTCCCAATAGACCCTCAGACAACTGAGCAAAGGAAGATATTTCTTGCCAACAAACTGAACGCGATAAAGGTCATTTATGGAGAAACAATAGAGAAATGGCAAGAACGCTGGAGAAACGAAAGAAGAGGCAGGTGGACACATCGGCTTATAACAGATATTCGAAGACAGAAAACACGGTGAAGTAAACTACTACTTAGGGAGCCACCGTGGTGCAATGGTTAACATGCCCGCCTTGCATACACAAGGTCGTGGGTTCGATTCCTGCTTCGACCGAACACCAAAAAGTTTTTCAGCGGTGGATTGTCCCACCTCAGTAATGCTGGTTCTGAGGGTTTCAAAGCTTCTCTAAGTGATTTCACTGCAATGTGGAACGCCGTTCGGACTCGGCTATAAAAAGGAGGTCCCTTTAACATGGAATCGGACAGCACTCTGTGATAAGAGAGAAGCTCACCAATGTGGTATCACAATGGACTGAATAGTCTAAGTGAGCCTGATATATCGGGCTGCCACCTAACCTAACCTAACTACTACATAACCCAGATGCTATATGACCACGGCTATTTTTGTAAATATTTGTACTATATGGGGAAATGTAGTACGAACACGGGCAAAAACGAGAAGAAGAAATTATGGATGATGCAGATCACATATTTTTCAAATGTATCCGATGGTCAGAACGACATAGTGAAGTGGAGATTGAAATCGGTCGTATCTCCCCCCGAAATATAATCACTAAGATCTTACTGAATGAGAAGCTCTGGGATGATGGAAGCAGATAGGCAGAATACGTTCTTCGCAAGAAGAAGGCCGACATGAATTTGCGATGAATGAAAGCGGCCGCAGACTGAGAAGGGTTAGGCTGATCGAAGTAATGCAAAAGTGGTTCCGAGGTGGCATATGCCGGGATGAGGCAGGGTGGGTTCTTGGTATCGTTAACTGTGACGGAGTCCAACACACGCCATATAGATGCAGTGTCAGGTGCATAAGGCATTTTCCCATCCTCTCCCGCAATAAAAATTAAATTAAATTATAAATAAGTGGAATCAAATTGTTATCAACAGAAACGATTTTTCCACATTACAGATAGGGAATTATCCACGGTTGAAAAAAATTATTTTGATCGAAACTGGATTTGCGCCCATGATTCTCTGTAGGCAAGACAGCCATCCTATCCATTGCACCACCAAGTTTGTCCAACTAAACCCATGTTTCAGAATATTACAAATGTGCCTTGGCATAGGGCCCTTTTTAAAAATTTGTACTTGCTACTATACCTCACTGGAACTCTCTTCTCCATAGAGGAGTAACCAGAATGTTACTCAAGCAGCACTGTAAATCAAGTAGGAGGAATAATACATTACAAATAATTACATGGCTCTTCAGATGGAGTTATGTTGGAAATTTGAAATATTTTTAATTAATTGGCTGGCGTCTCTAGTTGTGGCGTAGGAATTTTCTTTTTCCATTTTAATCAAAACTTTTATTTAACATAACTGAAATTTTTATTATGACATTTAATTATACTATTTAAGGCAAGAATTAATTTACTCCAGCTGGTTGTGCCCTTTCATAGAAAATTCCTATTCGATTCATTTATGTGAGCTGTTAGTCATATGTACATAAGTACACTGAAACAAATACCATTTGTTTTTTTACACACAAAAAATTAAACCCACCACGAAAAAATTTTAGGTTTATTTTTTTTGTATTAAATAAACAAATTGGTTTTAAATTTTTTTTAAATATTAAAGACATTTTATCAAATTACAACCGACACAATTCGGGAAAAAATTACTAATTTTAAGATATTATAATAGTTGCAACCGAAAAAGAAATATTTTGCTCTGCAATGAAATGTGAGAATATTGAAATTGCTCTTTGTCATAAAGGATTTTTTAAGTGTAAATAAATACAAACTCATGATGCGACTGCGTTGCAATTATTTTTTCTTTTCTTATTTTCTTTATTTTTAAAGAGGATTTTTTAGCGTTAGAAGGAAGCTTTATTTGTCTAAAATTTCGGTCCTTGGTAAATAAAAATCTGTGTATACTTAATTTGTGAAAAAAAATTTTTACTTACATATACCCACTACCATGGAATTGTGCCGAGGGTAAAATAAGTTCGCCATTCCCCTTGTAACACATTTATCTATCTGTATGTACTTATGAAATCTGGTAATGTTTGCTTGTATATGGGAGCCACCGCGGTGCAATGGTTAGCATGCCCGCCTTGCATACACAAGGTCATGGGTTCGATTCCTGGTACGACCGAACACCAAAAAGTTTTTCAGCGGTGGATTATCCCACCTCAGTTATGCTGGTGACATTTCTGAGGGTTTCAAAGCTTCTCTAAGTGGTTTCACTGGAATGTGGAACGCCGTTCGGACTCGGCTATAAAAAGGAGGTCCCTTGTCATTGAGGTTAACATGGAATCGGGCAGCACTCAGTGATAAGAGAGAAGTTCACCACTGTGGTATCACAATGGACTGAATAGTCTAAGTGAGCCTGATACATCGGGCTGCCACATAACCTAACCTAACCTTGCTTGTATATTCCGATAGCGGCTGTAACGAGTTACATGAAATTTTCAAAGATCGTAAAAGGTGATCATGAGGTGAAATATCATTTCTTGATATCTGGTAGGGGGAGTGGGACCAGAAGAAGACAGAATTTAACCAAAATTCTCCCATTTGATTAATTTTCATTTCCAAGCACACTGAAAAAAATATTTACATGATATTAAAGATTATGCAACCTAAATTTTAGTATGCGCAATGTACAAAATATTAAGGACAAATCTTTGCTTCAAAAATTTTGATCATAAAATTTAGGACACCAATTTTGGAAATCTGCTTCCCTCCCTTATAGCCGTTCATCTTTGAACTAAGGCAAATCTTTCTTAATGTAAAAAAAAACAAATTTTTGATTTACAGAAATCGTCCTTAAATTAACTTAAATATTGAAACTTTAGATCTAGATAAAAAAACTTCAAATATAGGCTAAGGAGGATTTAGCGTCTTTGGTTTAAAGAAAACATTTTTTACTTTGAAGTATCCGTTATAATTTGGATTTTTAAACTGGCACTTGTTTGTACGTGAATAGCTTTATTAATATACCGCGAAAAATAAAAAAATCGAGATGCGATCTGCATCCTAATTTTAATGTTATTGATCCAAGATTTAAACACAGATAGGTCGCTAAAACTGTCTATATTATAAGGAAGCCGCATCTTTTGCTCGAAATCAATACCAAAATCCTTATGGGAAGGTCAACTTCTTTGGATCCAAGTAAACTTTTTTTAGTGCAGGTCAAATTCTAAGATGGGCTATATAGATCGGCCAAGTTTTGACATAGCTCCCATATAAATCGAAAAATTAATCGCATAACAGAAAATTTAACAAAAATCAACCAATTTTCTTGAAATAAAATAGTTGAGGATGTAGAATTTCTTATGTCTTGAAAAAATCTTCTCCACATGGAAAAAAGAACAAACAGATTGCAAACAACCGTTGCTACGATCCGGTTGAAATCTCTTCTATTTGCTATTAACGAACACTTTGTTAGAAATTGCTTAGGAAAATTTGTTTTTTTTTCTGTTTTAGATGACAAATTCTAGCTTCTGTTCAAGATGCCACTTTGTATTCTTTACCAAAAATTGTCACTTGGTTGAGATGTCTATGATCCTATTACAGACACTTGACCATTTTAAACATTAACCATATGTGGTACTTCATCAAATAATAGAGAAGTGTGGAAAATATCATAATTTTTGTATTTGTAAAAAATTTCACGGTTTCTTACAAGATAACTAAAACACTGCTGAACGAATTCCCCACTCCTTAGGTAATGGACTTTTGAACTCTTGGAAAATGAGTTTATTTTGAAAGTGCACATATTGGGAGTTTCCTCATTTGTTGGACAAATTTATTTGTCCATTTGGAAGCTATTATTTCCTTCAGCATCTTCTTGAGTTTACCCAATAACATGATTGAGGAAGTTGGTTTGTAAAGATTTTTATGACTTTATTTTCCAATGAAAATCAAACACAGACAAGAAAATTCGTTTAATCTCAATTTTTATTATAAACAAAAATCGAAATAGCTTTTTACTTGGGAGGTAGTTAGAAGCCTGCTGATCCATATACATTGTAAAATATTTATATTGATTTTTGTTTTACCTATTGCAGTAGTAGTAATTTTGTTTTTTATTTTTATTTTTCATTGCAGTTCTTTTTCCTGTCTTGTGTTTTTTCCTCTGGGGCGAACCATATAAACGTGGGTTCTTCTGTGACGATGAATCGTTGATGCATCCCTTTAAAGAGTCCACCATTAATAATTTCTGGCTATATATGATCGGCCTGGTGCTGCCCGTATGTGTGGTAAGTTATGAACTATAAATGATTTTTATAAATATAGAATTTCTTTTAACGATGCCGAAATGTAGGGCATCCGGGCAAGAATTTACGATATCATGAAGGATGTAATTATTTTCCACAATATTATGTATAGGCAATTGATATCGACTTGTTACTTGATGGAAACAGAGTAAAATCGTCTATCGATAAAGACCAAAATCGAACAATACAGCCGATAAATCGCGATGCTACATTCCAGCATTTCAATAATCGAAAGGTTGGCTCATTCAAATTTAAAAATCGAATAATAACGAAATATTTCGCCCAAAACTTCTATTCTCTCAAGAAAGCTATCGGCACATTTTTCAAAAAATTTTTGGGTTTTTTGTTTGTCCCAACTTTTTATTCCCTCCACCATAGGATGGGGGGTACATTAACCTTGTCATACCGTTTGTAACACATCGAAATATTGCTCTAAAACCCCCCTAAAGTGTTTATATTCTGGGTCGTGGTGAAATTCTGAGTCGATCTAGGCATGTCCGTCCGTCTGTTCAAATCACCCTAACTTCCGAACGAAACAAGCTATCGACTTGAAACTTGGCATAAGGTGTTGTTATTGATGTAGGTCGGATGGTATTGCAAATGCGCCATATCGGACCACTTTTACGTATAGCACCCATATAAACCGACCCCTAGATTTGGCTTGCGGATCCTCTTGGAGGAGCAAATTTCATCCGATCCGGTTGAAATTTGGTACGTGATGTAAGTATATGGTCCCAAACAACCATGCAAGAATTTGTCCATATCGGTCCATAATTATATATAGCCCCCATATAAACCGATCCCCAGATTTGACCTCCAGAGCTTTTTTGGAGGAGCAAAATTCATCCGATCCGATTGAAGTTTGGTACGTGGTGTTAGTATATGGTACCTAACAACCATGCACAAAATTTGTCCATATCGGTCCATAGTTATATATAGCCCCTATATAAACTGATCCCCAGATTTGACCTCCGGAGCCTCTTGGAGTAGCAAAATTCATCCGATCCGGTTGAAATTTGGTACGTGGTGTTAGTATATCGTCTCTAACAACCATGCAAAACTTGGTCCATATAGGTCCATAATTATATATATCCCCCATATAAACCGATCCGCAGATTTGAAATCCGGAGCCTCTTGGAAGAGTAAATTTCATCCGATCCGGTTGAAATTTGTGACATGGTGTTAGTATATGGTATCTAACAATTGAAATTTGATACATTGCGCTAGTATATGGCCGCTAACAGCCATGCAAAAATTGGTCCATATCGGTCTAAAGTTATATACATATAGCCGATCGCCAATCGCACAAAAATTGGTCCATATCGCCAAAAATAATCTATCAAAATTTTATTTCTTTAGTTTCTATGCAATCCATGGTAGAGGGAGCATAAGATTCGGCCAAGCCGAACTTACGGCCGTATATTCCTGTTTCTATTAGTGTGGTGTGTATCGGTCCATGTTTTTGTCATAGCCCCCCTAATAGACGGATCTTCCGATTTAAATCCTTTATCTTGTAGAAACCGCAATTTTTATCCGAGCTGCCTGAAATTCTAAATATACTGGTATTTTAGACCCTTAAAAACATGTATCTCATTAATTTTTATCGGTTCATTTGGTAAGGCGTCCGATATAGACCGATTTCACTTCTTGATGGTATACATTTTTCGTCGGGAAGCGTACTCGTTGAACTGACCTGCATGGGAGAATAGCTGTCATCAAACCCATCAAGTAACCCACTACGACAGAGAGTTTTCAAAGGACACTATTATATTTGATTCATGGTGGCGGGTATTTAAATTGACTGCTGTATATACTTGTCTATCTTTTCGTTGACTTAAACAAACTTTTCATGAGACCTGTGACTTATGGGGCTTACAACAATAAAATATGCGACAATTCATGATCTAACAAGGAGAACATGCCGATATTTTATGTTCGATGAAACATCGAAATTGGACCACATCTATTAAAATACTCTGCCTGTCGAATTTTTCTATACATTTACCATTCTTTAAGACAGACGAGAATTGATACCAAATGACTGTTGTTAATCTTCATGTTAACTTAAATCACAGACTTCATCAATATGGAAAACAAGTTGCAGCCGGATACCCATAATGAAGTTTCTTGTCTTTGAAATGGAAACAATCCATTTGAAATGCATTTCTCATGTTTGAGCTTAATTAAATCACAGAAGACCGAAATGAAATGGCACCACAACAAAATAAAAAAAAACACGAGGAATCCATGGAACACTTGTTAAAAATCAATTAACACAATAAATATTCCCAAGGAATACAATTTTAGCTGACAATTACCCTCTGACAATATGGTATTCGAAGCATATGGCACTTTTCGTAATAGTGACCTAATTCGGTGTATCTTCAAATGAATACCATTCCACCAAAACAGGGCCAATGTTTCGATTTGAACATTAATTTTTGAACAAAATCCAACCAACGAACTCCAAAAGTGTTATGAAAAGAAACATTGAATTCCATAAACACTTGTTTTGATTTCTTCATAATGATGGTCCAACACTTTATGCAGTATATTGTGCAAGATTTTATTTTATTTTGTTGCCTTGTTTTTTTTTTTTTTTTTTTGTGAAAATATGCCAACAGGCACTTTAACAAATCATCGACTTTTCTAGAGTCTAGAGAGTATTGGCAACTTTATATGAAATATTTTTTTAATGAACTTTTCTACAGGCTGTAGTCATTTTATCGGAATATTTTTTGTGATGGGAATTTGCCTCATGTTCTTGTTATCGTGTCCATGGCAGCAATGGGCCATATGCTTTTTTTGATCTCTCCAACATTTACATCATCCCCTCCAGTTTCAAGTGCTGCTTCTGGCCTTCTTCACCATCCCTTCTGACAGATGCCCGCCCATTCAATTGTGCTGTAACACCTCATAAACCATTTTAATATTCTCAACTCTTTTTTTCTGTTGCGTTCGGGTTTTGTAAACATTCAACAGCACTGAAACAATGTATCGAAGGCACTATCATATAAAATATTGATCTATTGATTATTTGGTCTTCTTGGTTATCATGCACTCTACACAGATAAAAAAAATTTACTTGAATCCAAAAATGTTTACCTTCACTTAAGTATTGGTTCATACACGCAGAGAAAGTATATGATCACCTCAAACTTGTTTCAAGAGCAAAATGTTACGTTTGGATGGACAAAATCCGTAGATTTTATCCGATTTGCCTGAAATTATAAATATACTGGTATTTTAGACTCACAAAAACGTGTATCGGATTTAGTTTTTACCGGTCCATTTGGTAAGGCCTCCATATAGACCGATTTCACTTCTTGAGGGTATAGAAAGCGTACTGGTCATGAAAATTGCTTGCAAAATTTCCAGGTTTTACTTCTTGCAATCATTTATATAATGGGGGTGAATTTAAGATTTCAAATCCAGGCATTATTTCATCATTTTCTTGTACACTTACAAAAGATGTTGATGATTCCTCTAAAATTCAAACAAAAATGGTTCTTATAAATCCAGAATCTGATATAAAGGGTGATAAAAATATTCAGTTAGGCTCTCGCTTTTCCAAATCCGAATTGCCGGGCCTCACGCTTGACACCTGCCATCAGATTTTGTACAGCCACCTTGTCCACCTTCTTCGCCGCAGAAAGTCAGTTTGCCTTGAACTGCTGCTCGTCCTTAGCAGTTTTTTGGTCTTCTTTAGGTTCCGCTTGACAATAGCCCAGTATTTCTCAATTGGGCGGAGCTCTGGCGTGTTGGGAGGGTTCTTGTCCTTGGGAACCACCTGCACGTTGTTGGCGGCGTACCACTCCATGGCCTTTTTACCGTAATGGCAAGATGCCAAATCCGGCCAAAACAGTACGGAACAATCGTGTTTCTTCAGGAAAGGCAGCAGACGTTTATTCAAACACTCTTTCACGTAAATTTCTTGGTTTACAGTTCCGGAAGCTATGAAAATGCTGCTTTTCAAGCCACAGGTACAGATGGCTTGCCAAACCAGATATTTCTTTGCGAACTTTGACAGTTTTATGTGCTTGAAAATATCTGCTACCTTTCCCCTTCCTTTTGCCGTATAAAACTCCTGTCCCGGAAGCTGCTTGTAGTCGGCTTTGACGTAGGTTTCGTCGTCCATTGCCACGTAGTCAAACTTCGTCAGCATCGTCGTGTACAGCCTCCGGGATCGTGCTTTGGCCGTCGTATTTTGTTTATCATCGCGATTTGGAGTCACTACCTTCTTGTAAGTCGATAGTCCGGCTCGTTTTTTGGCTCGATGCACGGTTGTAGACGATACACCCAGCTTATTTGCGGCATCTCGGAGAGAGAGGTTAGGGTTTCGCTTGAAACTACCGGCAACTCTCTTTGTCGTCTCAGCGGCTTCCGGTTTTCGATTTCCCCCCGATCCAGACTTCCTGGCTGTCGACAAACGTCCCCCAAACACTTTAATTACATTTGTAACGGTTGATTTGGCAACTTTTAGCGATTTTGCCAGCTTTGCATGCGAGTAGCCCGGATTTGCGCGATGCGCGAGCAAAATGTTGATACGCTGCTCTTCTTGCTTGGACGGCATTTTGACAACTGAAGAGTGAATGCCAAAATCAAAATGGGAGCAACATTCTACACACACACACACCTTCAAAATGAGGGGTGTTCAGGTTTTTTAAATGCAAAATTGAAAGAAATACGTCAAGTTTATATTGACCAAATTTTGACCGTATCACCCTTTAATCATCATACGTAAAATCTGTACATTTATTTTCGGGAAATGTTCTAGTTGAACTGCTCTGCTCGGGAGAATATTTGTCATCAAACCCCCCTGAAATTTCAAAGGAAACTATAATATTCGATTCATAGTGGAATTGAATTGAGCTACGGACCATTTAGTTTTTAAGCCACTATGCTACGTAGCTGTTATTATCATCAACAGCAAATTATCCACCCACGCACAAGCAACGTATACAGTCAATGTCGCAATGTTGTAAACGACGTAAATGTAGAAAAATTGACAAACGTCGCAAACTCAAAACATTTCTTTTTTATACCCACCACATCGCAATATCGATTTCCGACTATATAATGTATATATATTCTTGATCAGGGAGAAGTTGTAAGACGATATGAGCATCTCCGTCTGTCTGTCTGTCTGTTGTAGTCACACTACAGTCTTCAATAATGGCGCTATCGTCCTGAAATGCGAATGTGGGATGTATAACATAATATTTTGTATCCTTTGCATTGGAGCCAAACTAATGGAAGAACAAATTCTATGCTATGGGATATATTAACTTTGTCATTCCGTTTGGAACACATCGAAATATTGCTCTAAGACCCCATAAAGTATATATATATATATATATATATATATATATATATATATATATATATATATATATATATATATATATATATATATATATATATATATATATATATATATATATATATATATATATATATATATATATATATATATATATATATATATATATATATTCTGGGTCGTGGTGAAATTCTGAGTTGATCTGAGCATGTCCGTCCGTCCGTCTGTTGAAATCACGCTAACTTCCGAACGAAGCAAGCTATCAACTTGAAACTTGGCACAAGTAGTTGTTATTGATGTAGGTCGGATAGTATTGCAAATGGGCCATATTGGTCCACTTTTACGTATAGCCCCCATATAAACGTACCCCCAAATTTGGCTTGCGAGGCCTCTAAGAGAAGCTAATTTCATCCGATCCGGCTGAAATTTGGTACATGGTGTTAGTATATATAGCCCCCATATAAACCGATCCCCCGATTTGGATTTCGGGGCCTCTAAGATAAGCAAATTTCATCCGATCCGGCTGAAATTTGGTACATGGTGTTAGTATATGGTCTCTAACAAACATGCAAAAATTGGTCCACATCCGTCCATAATTATATATAGCCGCCATATAAAGCGATCCCCCAATTTGGCTTACGAGGCCTCTAAGATAAGCAAATTTCATCCGATCCGGCTGAAATTTGGTACATGGTGTTAGTATATATAGCCCCCATATAAAACGATCCCCCGATTTGGATTGCGAGGCCGCTAAGAGAAGCAAATTTCATCCGATCCGGCTGAAATTTGGTACATGGTGTTAGTATATGGTCTCTAACAAACATGCAAAAATTGGTCCACATCGGTCCACATCGGTCCATAATTATATATAGCCCCCATATAAACCGATCACCAAATTTGACCTCCGGAGCCTCTTGGAAGACCAAAATTCATCTGATTCAGTTGAAATTTGGTACGTGGTGTTAATATATGGCCTCAAACTCCCATGCAAAAATTGGTCGATATCGGTCCATAATTATATATAGGCCCTTGGAGGAGCAAATTTCATCCGAGTGAGTTGAAATTTGGTACATTGTGCTAGTATATGGTCGTTAACAAACCATGCCTAACTAGGTCCATATCGGTCTATAGTTATATATGGCCCTCAGATAAATCGATCCCCAATCACACAAAAATTGGGTCATAATTGTATATAGCCCCCATATAAGCGACTCCCATATTTCAATTCTGACTCTCTACGTACCGTGCAAAAAGTCCATATCGATTCCTAATTATTTGTAGACTTAACTATACATAACTTTTTGTCTAATATATACCACGTATGGACTAACTCACCATTTAGAAAACGATGTTAAGAAGTTTTAAGATACCACAACCCAAGTAATTCGATTGTGGATGTTAGTCTTTCATAGAAGTTTCTACGCAATCCATGGTGGAGGGTATATAAGATTCGGCCTGGCCGAACTTACGGCCGTATATACATGTTTTTTCTCGGTTTTAGTTAATTTAACTAACGTACGCAAAAATTTATTGGAGTAAAGGAAACTTTCTCCAAACATAATAATTCCATGAACTAAAATAAATTTAAATTGGCTTTAGTGCAATAGAGAGTTCACTTTTTTTGAGTGTATTAATTCGGATATTTGGAATGTGATTTGAGACCAATATTTACAAAAACTACTTCAGAATAAAAGGAATTAATTAAAAACTGGCACAATATGACAAAAAGGTGGCACAAAAAGCAAAGATGGAAAACACTCTAAAAAAAGTGAACTCTCTATTTCACTAAAGCCAATTTAACTATATTTTAGTTCATCAAATTATTATATTTGAAGAATGTTTCATTTACTTTAATAATTTTTTGCGTACGTTAGTTACATGAACTAAAAGACGGGAACAAATTATACATAAATTAAGCAAAGAGATTTACTAAATTCATATTTCTCACAAAATAATTCATTATTTCTTCAATTTTGTAAATTTTACTAAAAAAGCGTCCATCATGAACTTCGTATGTCACTAAAAACATTCTTGCAATTTTGAACTCCAATTTTTTCCTTCAAACTACAAAATTTTCTTTAAAATGTGAAAAAAATTATATATGTCTGATAAATTTTTTTGAATTTGTCGAAGAATATTTACTTATTTTTGTGATATCGGCATGATGCCAACGCTTGTGATACTGTTTAGTTAAAAATTTCTAAAAATATTCAAAATTTTCTAAAATTAACCAAAAAGTTTTCTTCCTGGTGGGTTCACTGTTTTTTCAGTTAAGGTGCCACTAAAGCTATATAACGGTTCAACACTGATTTGAACTTTTCGGGAAAATACAAAAAAAACTGTAGCACACCAACAACGTTTGCGACATACGTTTTCAAAAACGTTCATTTTGTTGCGTGAGTAAACTTCATTGCTCCCAATTCCCAATTCGACACGGTACCCAAAAAGAACATATTCACTGCTTATATGCAAACCTTTTTGTGTGGGGGAAAAAAGATGATTCACTTTCGATTATCCCAGTTTAAACACAGTACAAGGACACCAATTGGTTGAAGAAATTCACGAGCCATATACAAACATATGCTCTTCAACATTTTTTCTCTCACTCGCTCGATGATTGCTATAAAATATAGCACTTCAGACGCATTAAGTAACATATACATAAGATACTTTATGGCATTGAAGTGTCTTCCATTGTTTCACAATTAACTCCTACGTAGCATGGCATATTTGAAGTATCCCAAAAGGGAAATAATTCCACATATCAAACTTCTCCAGGCAATCCTTTAAGGTTAGCTGGAATAAAAAAAAAGAAAAAAAACATGCAGAGCTCGTGGTACGACGCAAAGGTCATGTCTTATAAAATAAACAAACGATTGTATACAATGGAAATTACGACACACATTGCGTCACGATTAAATAAAAAAATAAATTAAGGGAACTGTATAAATACGTCCGTCCGTCCGTCTGCTTGTTGATTGGTTTTAAATAAACAACTTTTAAGAGTTAAACAGTAGCGTGTCATATGCCCACTTTTAGTCTCCTTCCTTTGCACCTTTGTCTTTGTTGATTGTTTGAAGCAGCTTGTTTGGGTTTTCGGGATCTATACTTAGGAAAAACAGCTGACGAATTATTTCAAACGGAGGCTTTAGATAACAAATTTCAATGTAATGTTTTTTTGACTCATAATTATATGTATAATGGACATGGTAATGACAATTGGACTAATTTTAATTGCATTGTCATCAGCTGGTAATATGGCTTGAGCCATAATTGGAGTGTCTTCCGAAAGGATAGTGTTTTTGAATTACCCTAAATTATAGCGATCTTTGCAATGTAAAACAGAAGGCCTTTCAATTGAAATGAGTTTATCCCGCTACCATTTCGGGATCCAATTTTTACTTTTTCAATGATAAAAATTGAGATGTACAAGCCACGATAAGTATTGCAACCAACTTCGAAACAACTGAAAGATTTATTTTAGTGACAATTAATTTTATTGTTTACAATATTACAAAAACATTTTGGTATATTACATTCAGGCATTAAGTTATTCGTAATGGAATTGAAGCGTGATGTTGTGATTACTTTATATATGGCTGGAAACCCACAATTGGCTATCCTTAGAGGCCTCCTGCATTTAAATGTGAATAAATCTATTGTTTCTTGTACTATTGCCCCTTACTGTGATATTGGCAGTGGTGGGCGAAAACCCACCAGAAATATTAAAACCAGATTTGATCAAAACCCACGACGTTATGATAGAAAACTTTCTCGTGAGCTGTACATATCGTAGAACGGATCAATAGATATTGAAGAATAAATGAGTTTCCAAAAAGTACAAAAACTCGCCGATGCACAAAAACAAGTTAGACCGGAAAGGGCCAAGGAGTTGCTTTGCTCAATGAGAAACCACCTAACATGTTGGCTGATAAGTCCCCGGTCTGACACATAGATGGCGTCGCTAGTATTAAATGCATATTATTTTTATATAATATCAACCTTCAAATGATTCGTGTCAAAATTTGACGTCTGTAAGTCAATTAGTTTGTGAGATAGAGCGTCTTTTGTGAAGCAACTTTTGTTATTGTGAAAAAAAATGGAAAAAAAGGAATTTCGTTTTGTTTTGATAAAATATTGTTTTCTGAAGGGAAAAAATACGGTGGAAGCAAAAACTTGGCTTGATAATGAGTTTCCGGACTCTGCCCCAGGGAAATCAACAATAATTGATTGGTATGCAAAATTCAAGCTTGGTGAAATGAGCACGGAGGACGATGAACGCAGTGGACGCCCGAAAGAGGTGGTTACCGACGAAAACATCAAAAAAAATCCACAAAATGATTTTGAATGACCGTAAAATGAAGTTGATCGAGATAGCAGAGGCCTTAAAAATATCAAAGGAACGTGTTGGTCATATCATTCATCAATATTTGGATATGCGGAAGCTCTGTGTAAAATGGGTGCCGCGCGAGCTCACATTTGACCAAAAACAACAACCTGTTGATGATTCTGAGCGGTGTTTGCAGCTGTTAACTCGTAATACACCCGAGTTTTTCCGTCGATATGTGACAATGGATGAAACATGGCTCCATCTCCACACTCCTGAGTCCAATCGACAGTCGGCTGAGTGGACAGCGACCGGTGAACCGTCTCCGAAGCATGGAAAGACTTAAAAGTCCGCTGGCAAAGTAATGGCCTCTGTTTTTTGGGATGCGCATGGAATAATTTTTATCGATTATCTTGAGAAGGGGAAAAACCATCTACAGTGACTATTATATGACGTTATTGGAGCGTTTGAAGGTCGAAATCGCGGCAAAACGGTCCCATATGAAGAAGAAAAAAGTGTTGTTCCACCAAGACAACGCACCGTGTCACAAGTCATTGAGAACGATGGCAAAAATTCATGAATTGGGCTTCGAATTGCTTCCCCACCCGCCGTATTCTCCAGATCTAGCCCTCAGCGACTTTTTCTTGTTCTTACACCTCAAAAGGATGCTCGCAGGGAAAAAATTTGGCTGCAATGAAGAGGTGATCGCCGAAACTGAGGCCTATTTTGAGGCAAAACCGAAGGAGTACTACCAAAATGGTATCAAAAAATTGGAAGGTCGTTATGATCGTTGTATCGCTCTTGAAGGGAACTATGTTGAATAATAAAAACAAATTTTGACAAAAAAATGTGTTTTTCTTTGTTAGACCGGGGACTTATTAGCCAACCTTAAAAACATAATAATCGGGTTTACTTGCCAAAGAGGTCAGATGCAACTCAGCATCTGAACTCAAGCGCCGCCAATGGTAATGGGTAGCGGCCGATGGTCGCTTCATCGATCGCGGCGTCAAAATAAATGTCGAATATTATCGCGAAAATGTTGTAAAGACAGTTTTGAAGCCCTAGGCACATACATATTTCGGACACAGGTCATAGACTTTCCAACTAAGAATGAGTTAAAAGAAGGTTCCTCTCTTCATTTTTACTAGACAATGGCCACCAAAATTTCCAGATCTTAATCCGTTGGACTTTTGCGCCTGGGGCATTTTGGAGAGTAAAGTCAGCACCATTGTCGATCATATCAAGACGGCGCTTCACCGGGAATGGGTCAAAATACCGCAGAGCCACTATCGTGCACCTTGTGATGGCTTTGAAGACAAATCTAAAAGGATTCTAAAATGTGATGTTATTTCCAATAATTTTTGCTTTTGAATAACAAAATTTAAAATAATCAGCCACCCTAACTAACCACCAAAAACTAATACGATAATACATATGGGCTCACTACGTATTCTTCCAGTCTTCGAACTATAAGTGTGACAATTATTATCTAATCGAGTCTTTTTTCAAAATGAGAGGATAGGTCGATTTTTTAAATCTTAAAATTCTACTAAACCACTTCCAAAACAGTAATTTGGATCCTCAACTTGCGATCCGGAGGTAATGCCAATTTCGATCATCTCCAATGAAATTTCCTGGGCTTAGGACAGGAAAGTTCGACTTTGTCAGATTCTTGGCATTGCAACTAGTAGGGAAAGTCTACAGACGAGCGAAGCCGACTACCTTATACCCTGCACTACTTTGTAGATCTACATTTTCGACACCATCTCAAATCCTTCAATTTTAATTCTACTCCCTGAGCAGAGTTTCACGTAAATCGGAGTAAAACTTTGACCTCTGTGATCATATGAGTTAAAATAGTACGAATGATATTTATGGGAGCTATATCTAAATCTGGGCTGATTTCAATCAAATTTAGCACTCTTGACGATTCTTTTAATTGTAGTATCTGTGCAAAACAAGGTGGGCCGATTGCAACCAAATATCAACATTGTTAATCCTATTACCTGTGCAAAATTTCGGACGAAAGATTTATACGGAAGCTCTATCTAAGTCTGAAACGATTGCAAGCTAATTTCGCATTCATAACTAGAATGTTAATCCTATTCCCATTGAAAAATTTTACGTACATCGGGTTATAAACTTTGGCCTCTGTGGTCATCTGAGTGTAAATCGGGCGAAAGATATAAGTGTGGATATCGCTCGAAAGATATATATGGGAGCTATATTTAAATCTGAACCGATTTCAAATTTGTCATGCATAGTAAGAATGGTTATTCTACTCTCTGTACAAAGTTTCACGTAAATCGGATTACAGCTTTAGCCTCTGTGATCTTAAGAGTGGAAATCGGGCGAAAGATATATGGGAGCTATATCTAACTCTCAACCGATTTCTTCCAAAATCAATATTTTGCCCTTTTCCGTGTTTTCCTCAATAACAAGGGACCTCCTTTTTATAGCCGAGTCCGCATGGTGTTCCACATTGCCTTCAAACGCTTTGAAACACTCAGAAATGTCACCAGCATTACTGAGAGGGGATAAAGCACCGCTGTAAATATTTTTGGTGTTTGGTCGAAACTAGGATTGATCCCATCACCTTTTGTATGCAAGGCCGGCATGGTAACCATTGCACCACTGCTGGCACCATAACAGAACGCCTTATCACCAACGTCAATCAAAACATTAATTGATGCAATTCGCCTTTGTATTAAATAAAATAAATTGAATTAATTACACTTTTTCCCCAGCATTTTTTAAATTGGAAACCACGAGATTCGCTCGATTCTCTTGTATGACATCAATTTTTGATCCGTCTGACGAAACTTTTTGGAATAATTCCTATTTGTAGAGAATAATAATCACCCTGTACCCTTTATTTCTTTACAGATTCTTATAGTGGAAATTATTCAGTCGCATTATCAGCAACGCGTTACAAATGGCAACAACACGGGTAGACGCTACGTTTTTATGGACTATGAAATACCCGATTGGTTATTGCAATGCTACAAGAAAATTGGAGTTTTTGGTTTTGGAGCTGCCGCCTGTCAATTGACCGTTGATATTGCCAAATATTCCATTGGACGTCTTAGACCACATTTCTTTGATGTAAGTTTCTTTGTGTGTTGATGTCTGTCCCCTAAAAGGGGAGCACCGATATTATGTTCCCCATAAAGCAACAAAGTGTTTATTTTGTAGTAACCAATTAATTGAAGAACGCTCTTAAGGCTAGACAAACTCGGCAAACTACAATACAATAGTAGCAGCAATGAAGTGAAAAAATAATTGGGAATATGAGAGGCACATATGTCATGCAGACATGTTTGCCTATTATTTGGAGTTTCATGTTCTTTTTATGACTATGGAAAAACAAAAACATTAAACTTAAAGCAAAGTGTTTGAGACTAGTAGCAAGAATGCTTCTTTATCGAAAAGGGGGGCCTTCATAGGAGGATATACGAAAAGGGGATTCCCAAACATATTTTTCGATTGGACTTCCCGTTAGTTGAAACGTAAACGATTTAGCAGAGTAACCGATTCATATAACCAATCCATACTAAAACAAACATAAATTTGACCAAATTTATGTACACAGAAAAAATATCACCAAAATATTTCAAATTAAAACAAGTATAAGTGGCCGTAATTTCGGCTAGGCCGAATCTTATGTACCCTCTTAAATCGTTTTCTAAATTGTGAGTTAGTCCATACGTGGTATATATTAGACCAAAAAGGTATGTGTAGGTAAGTCTACAAATAATTACGAATCGATACGGACTTTTGCACGGTACGTAGGGAGCCAGAATTGAAATATGGGGGTGGCTTATATGGGGGCTATATATAATTTTTGTGTGATTGGGGATCGATTTATCTGAGGGCTATATATAACTATAGACCGATATGGACCTAGTTGGTTGTTAACGGCCATATACTAGCACAATGTACCAAATTTCAACTGACTCGGATAAAATTTGCTCCTCCAAGAGGCTCCAAACCCAAATCTCGGGATCGGTTTATATGGGGGTTATATATAATTATGGACTGATACGAACCAATTCCTACTTGGTTGTTGGATACCATATACTAACATCACGTAAAACTTTCAACCGAATTGGATGAATTTTGCTCTTCCAAGGGGCTCCGGAAGTCAAATCTGGGGATCGGTTTATATGGGGGATATATATAATTATGGACCGATTGCGACCAATTTTTGCATGGGTGTTTGAGGCCATATATTAACACCACGTACCAAATATCAACTGAATCTTCCAAGAGGCTCCGGAGGTCAAATCTGGTGATCGGTTTATATGGGGGCTATATATAATTATGCACCGATGTGGACCAATTCTTGCATGGTCATTAGAGACCATATACTTACACCATGTACCAAATTTCAGCCGGATCGAATGAAATTTGCTTCTCTTAGAGGCTCCGCAAGCCAAATCGGGGGATCGGTTTATATGGGGGCTATATGTAATTATGGACCGATGTGGACCAATTTTTGCATAGTTGTTAGAGACCATATACTAACACCATGTACCAAATTTCAGCCGGATCGGATGAAATTTTCTTCTCTTAGAGGCTCCGCAAGCCAAAACTGGGGATCGGTTTATATGGGGGCTATACATAATTATGGACCGATGAGGACCAATTTTTGCGTGGTTGTTAGAGACCATATACTAACACCATGTACCAAATTTCAGCCGGATCGGATGAAATTTGCTTCTTTAGAGGGTCTGCAAGCCAAAACTGGGGATCGGTTTATATGGGGGCTATACATAATTATGGACCGATGAGGACCAATTTTTGCGTGGTTGTTAGAGACCATATACTAACACCATGTACCAAATTTCACCTGGATCGGATGAAATTTGCTTCTCTTAGAGGGTCTGCAAGCAATACCATCCGATCTACCTCAATAACAACTACTTGTGCCAAGTTTCAAGTCGATAGCTTGTTTCTTTCGGAAGTTAGCGTGATTTCAACAGACGGACGGACGAACGGACATGCTCAGATCGACTCAGAATTTCACCACGACCCAGAATATATATACTTTATGGGGTGTTAGAGCAATATTTCGATGTGTTACAAACGGAATGACAAAGTTAATATACCCCCATCCTATGGTGGAGGATATAAAAATTAACTGAAGGTGAAATCGTAATCATTTAAAAAATTAATTTATATTATTAACTCTTTAATCAAATTAAATTAAAAAATATATCCAATTAAAAATTTAATTTGAATTTAAACAAATTTATTCGGTAAAAATTAGTTTCTATATATACTCTTAACCTAACCTAACCTATACTCAAAAATTCATAAGAAGAAAAGTTAATAAAATAATTATAAATAAATAATAATACAATAAACAATTGATTGCTTCATTTAAAAAATTAATTGAATTTTGTCACCAAAATTAATTAATTTTTTAATTGAACCGATTAAAAAAGTAATAGAATGTTTCGAAAAAATCAATTAGTTTTTAATGAAGCCACCGTGGTGCAATAGTTAGCATGCCCGCTTTGCACACACAAGGTCGTGGGTTCGATTTCTGCTACGACCGAACACCAAAAAGTTTTTCAGCGGTGGATTATCCCACCTCAGTAATGCTGGTGACATTTCTGAGGGTTTCAAAGCTTCTCTAAGTGGTTTCACTGGAATGTGGAACGCCGTGCGGACTCGGCTATAAAAGGGAGGTCCCTTGTCATTGAGCTTAACATGGAATCGGGTAGCACTCAGTGATAAGAGAGAAGTTCACCACTGTGGTATCACAATGGACTGAATAGTCTAAGTGAGCCTGATACATCGGGCTGCCACATAACCTAACCTAACCTAATGAAGTATATTTTTTATTTCTAATTAATTATGTGATTGATACTGTCATGTTCGTGATTGAATCAATTTCAATTAAATAGTTAATTGGATCAATTAATCGTGAAGATTGAATCAGAAAAAAATAATTTCTGTCTGCCCTCCACCATGGACTGCTCTCTGCTTAGACTGGGTTTAGACTATTCATGCAATTGTTTTGCCACATGTGGTGAATTTCTCTGTTGTCAATGAATGCTGTCTTTATTCACGAAATTAATTGATCCAATTAATTTTTAATTGAGATTTTGTCAATAACAGAAATGATAATACACAGAAAAAAATACCACCAAAATATTTCCAATTAAAAAGTTGAACATTTTTTCAATTAATAAATAAATTGATACAATTAGCATTTTAATCAAGAAAGAAACATTCATTTATTTCAAGTCAATGATTGAATATTTTTAATTTTTTAACTAGAAATTTAATTGATACAATTAACTTTTTAATCAAATTCATTGAATTGAGTCAGTTAAAAAATTATTGACTTTTATAGTTTTTAATAAAAACATAAATTTACAATAAATTTTTTAATCAAAATAGAAACACAAATTCAATTAAGAAAGTGATTGAAACTAGTTACGTCTTTAATTACAAATTTAATTGAAATAATCATTTCGCGGTTTTTATTAAACAATTATTTGTTCCAATTAACAATTCAATTAAATAAATTAATCAATGTCGATTGCAAAACCCAATTAATTGTTTAACTGCTTTAGTTTTTTAAGTTTAACAAAATAATTTATTTAATCAATTAAAAATCTTAGTTTACCGATCGACATCAATTAAATTTTTAATTGAATCAATTAAAAAATTAATTGTTTTTCTGCAATCAACATCAATTAACTTTTTATTTGAATCAATTAAAAAATTAATTTAAATTTTGAAATGAAATCAATTAAGTTTTTAATAAAATATTTTTTTATGCCTAATTAAAAATGTGATTTATGCTATAATTTTCGTGATTGAATACATTTCAGTTAAAAATTATTTGGATAAATTAATTTCGCGATTGAGTCAGATTTTTT
The DNA here is from genome assembly GCF_050003625.1 of Haematobia irritans. Classification (NCBI taxonomy): domain Eukaryota; kingdom Metazoa; phylum Arthropoda; class Insecta; order Diptera; family Muscidae; genus Haematobia; species Haematobia irritans. The sequence continues at coordinate 89,639,770 of NC_134401.1, read as the reverse complement.
TGTATGCATCCATATTCCAATAAAATAACAACAACGGCTGTTTAGCTAACACTTGTTATTTTGATTCTCCTATATATATTTTTTATATCTATATGTAATTTTTTATGTAAAGAGAAGTATTACTTTTTTGTTTTTTGAAAAGTCCAGCGCCCATGACATTTATTTACAAAACGACAGATGTTTATCATTGCTGTGTTTTCGTAATTCTTTATTCTATTTCAGAAAAAAACAGAAAAGGGGGAACTGTAAGTACCCATCATCTTTGGCCACTTAAAATTTCCTCCTTTTTAGTATTTTAGGCTGAGTTTGTGGTTTTATGCCAGTGACAATATGACAATTCCTCTTGTTATTTTATGAGTTCTTCTACCCCAAATTAAGAATGGAAATCATCTGACGTTCGTATTCCATTTGCAGATGTTCCAATAATCGAAGCATTTAGCCCCGACTAAAGGCTAGTGCTAGCGCCTTAAAAGATTTAATTCAAGGCCAAACACTGCTTTTTATACAAATAGCTATCAACAAAAGAAAAGTCAACAATTTATAAAGTATTTAGTAGTCTAACGCTTGCCAATTTTCTAGATTCAGGTGTCGATTTATCATATCCATAATATTAACATTTTGTATTATACTATCTATACTGGAAATAAGCATAGGTAAGACTATGGCAATAATTCTTCAATTCAGGCTCACTTATATCACATATAGGCATTGTCGTCCGGTCCGTCTTCTGATGGAAAGTTAGATTACTATAGCCAAGACCAGACCTCGAGCTCGTTTTTATCAATTATTTATTAATTGGAAAAATCAAATACAACAAAAAAAAAGCAAGTTTGTAACATAACAAATTTGATATCTTCAGTAAAAACTCATTCAGAGGGCCCTAAAATTGGCGGTCCAGTGAAAAGTTTCTTTAGGTCTTTCGTCCAAAAGTCATGCCTTTGTTTTATGCTACTTTTGCACTAAATTTAAATTTTCTGAATTTTATATATATACACGCAAAAAAATAATTCTTTCCTCCCACACGAAATTTTAGACAAACAAAGTACGTTTCTCATTTGCTTTTCGCTGTAAGGAAGTGTATTTGGAAGAAAAGTATATACTTTTTGTGATAAACGTTTATTCTTTTCCAGGATGTAAAAACAATTTCATAAATACTAACTCAAAAAAAAAAAACATTGTTTTCTTGCTAATTGCATTTTCCCTCACATCTTTCTCACATCCACGAGGTTTTTTAATTCTTAGCACCTTTTCCTGTAATACCAACAATGTAGAAGAAATTATACGATTTTATAAATTTTTAAAATTTTTTTTACCTTTCGCCTGGACGGAGAATCGAACCGCGGACCATGCACTTTGTAAGCCAACACACTAACCACTGAGCTATGTACCTGTTATGGTCATCAATAGATAATTATCCATATAAGTTATATTTATATAGCATAGCTTGTGGCGCCCACGAAACGAATAAACAAAGTTTATTTAACAGAAACAAACACTTAGTTTGGCACAGAGGAGCAGTGGTTGCTACGTCCGACTTGCATGCCAAGGGTCGTGGGTTCGATCCCTGCTTCGACCAAAGTTTTTTTTTGTTTTTTTTTACATATATTCCATATGTTCGGAAGATTCCGAAAAAATGTTCAACATTACATTGTACTATATTACATGTTGAACTGTAAAATGTGTCTTATTAAAGACCTAAAGTCAGAAAAGAAATGGGCTGTGTTGTTGTTTCAAAAATAACTTTTTTTATTGAAAAAATAAAAATTTTGTAACAAACGAATTTTTTTGGTGATAAAAGTTTAAAAAAAAAAAAAATATATATATATATATATATATATATATATATATATATATATATATATATATATATATATATATATATATATATATATATATATATATATATATATATATATATATATATATATATATATATATATATATATATATATATATATATATATATATATATATATATATATATATATATATATATATATATATATATTAGTATTGTTAGAATAGTCTTTACCAGAAGTAGAAACCGAAAAAGTAAGGAAGGAATTTATTTTTATACCCTCCACAATACTGAGTCGATCTAAGCATGTCCGTCCGTCCGTCTGTTGAAATCACACTAACTTCCGAAAGAAACAAGCTATCGACTTGAAACTTGGCACAAGTAGTTGTTATTGATGTAGGTCGGATGGTATTGCAAATGGACCATATCGGTCCACTTGCGGAGCCTCTAACAAAAGCATATTTCATCCGATCCTGCTGAAATTTGGTACATGGTGTTGGTGTATGATCTCTAACAACCATGCAAAAATTGGTCCACATCGGTACATAATTATATATAGCCCCCATATAAACCGATCCCCAGATTTGACTTGCGGAGCCTCAAAGAGAAGCAAATTTCATCCGATACGCCTGAAATTTGGTACATGATGTTGGTATATGGTCTCTAACAACCATGCAAAAATTGGTCCACATCGGTTCATAATTATATATAGCCTCCATATAAACCGATCCCCAGTTTTGGCTTGCGGAGTCTCTAAGAGAAGCAAATTTCATCCAATCCGGTTGTAATTTGGAACATTGTGTTAGTATATGATCTTTAACAACCGTGCCAGAATTGGTCCATATCGGTCCATAATTATATATAGCCCCCATATAAACCGTTCTCCAGATTTGACCTCTGGAGCCTCTTGGAGGAGCAAAATTCATCCGATCCGGTTCAAATGTGGAATATTGGAAATAAATATTAAAACACATCAATAATCGAATAAGATTAATAATCAGAATAATCATAAAATGGGTCAACAATACTCAAAAATACGTAAAATTTTATTTCTATAGAAACTTTTGTTAAAATTTTCTTCGGTTTTTATTTCTATAGAAAATTTTGTAAAAATTTTATTTCTATAGAAAATTTTGTCAAAATTTTATTTCTATAGAAAATTTTGTTAAAATTTTTTTTCTATAAAAAATTTTGTTAAAATTTTATTTCTATAGAAAATTTTGTCAAAATTTTATTTCTATAGAAAATTCTGTCAAAATTTTAATTTGTTTCTATGACCTCAAGCCGAACAAAATTAATAATCAGAATAATCATAAAATGGGTCAACAATACTCAAAAATCATGGTTGCCACTCGAGCCAAAAATAATCTACCAAAATTTTATTTCTATAGAAAATTTTGTCAAAATTTTATTTCTATAGAATATTTTGTCAAAATTTTATTTCTATAGAAAATTTTGTTAAAATTTTATTTCTATAGAAAATTTTGTCAAAATTTCTTTCTATAGAAAATTTTGTTAAAATTTTATTTCTATAGGAAATTTTGTCAAAATTTTATTTCTATAGAAAATTTTGTTAACATTTTATTTCTATAGAAAATTTTGTCAAAATTTTATTTCTTAGAAAATTTTGTCAAAATTTTATTTCTATAGAAAATTTTGTCAAAATTTTATTTCTATAGAAAATTTTGTTAAAATTTTATTTCTATAGAAAATTTTGTCAAACTGAATTATATACGTATTTGATCGATCTTTTTTGATTTAATATACACCACGTATGGACGTACATACAATTTAGAAGACGGTGTTAGGAGGTCTTAAGATACCTTGCCATCGGCAAGCGTTACCGCAACTTAAGTAATTCAGTTGTGGATGGCAGTGTTTAGAAGAAGTATCTACGCAATCGATGGTGCAGGGTACATAACTTACGGCCGTTTATATTTGTTTTTTTCTTAAGTTTTTTTAATGATAATAATCCATAATAATGAAATGGCATGACATCCGGAGAATTAAAGCAAAAAAAATGCAGCGGCCGATTAAAGAATTTCTTTTATTTTTTCTGATCCAATTTCGCACCACTTCCAAGTCCCAAAAATATTCTCACTGCTTTATTGGCTACGCCTTTTTTGGGTTGATTGAAGAAGGCGAGTATATTCCTCAGCCTGGAGTATCGAAAATCGGTAATGATCTCTTCTATGTGGATTTTTACTTGGCAAATGATATAGAACTTTTCACTGAAGTTGGTTTGTCTTATAACTTAGGCAATCAGGTACACCGAAAAGTAAACTGTTTTATAGGAAGAATAAACTAACTCGTACGAAAATTGAACTAAACTTTACTTCACATTTTGAGATTTCCACAAAGCGTTGTTAAAACCAGGAAAATTTAACGTCCAGTTGTACATTTTAACTGCAGTTCTCCAAATAACTCCCTCTCATAGAAGAAGAAACTAACTAAAATTAAAGAAGAAAATCATTGGAGCCAAATCAGGACCATTTTAACCATACAGTAGTTCATTCTTACTATTTTTGGAATCGTACGAAAATTTTCATTTGCTTTAGTTCATATTGGACTTATGTGTACGGTCATTTATACTCACGTTTAGTTCTTAAAATGTTTGAGACATACTTAAAAAAACGAAATTTTCATTGGGCTGTGGAAAATTTCGCAAAAAATAATAAAATTGAACTACAAACAAATTTTTTTTAGCAATAAAAATAAGTTTAATTAACGCGTTAGTTTAACTACGGGAATTTTTTTCTGTGTATCTTTACATAAAAGTGAACTTGGCTTTAAATAATCGGAAAATTCTTTAATAGTAATGAAATCGTCTTTAAATTGCTCTTTTGTATGTTGTCTCTAAAACTTTCAAAAATAGGAAACGTCGTTCAATACTTTATTTCAAAAAATTGAATAATCTAAACCTCAAATCGAGTTTTAATTTGGAGTTGTAAGTTGTAGTTAATACGCCTATTAGGAATAACCATAAATTAAGATGCTTCAAGTCTATTTTTACCATATAAATTCCTTCGATAAACGTATTTATGATTATACCCTTCACCACTACTGTTTTTTAAACTAAATTACCTCCAAGATTATTTGGTAATAACAGTTTTTGCTGGGTAAGTTCAAGCCGGCCTTTATATGTTATCCAAACTGTTTTTAAGCAAGTTCAGACCCTACAATCCCATGAGTATCACCTCAGATATTATCCTGATATGCAGATCAAGAGGGCAGTGCTGACAATCTCTTCAGAGGGGCAATGGCCGTTGTTGTCATTATGCCGGTCACATACATAACAGCTACACATTTTCAAATTCTGTTAAATTTCAGTATATGATTCTGATGCAACTCTTGGGCATGTGAAACGTGGCCTGTAAGTCTTCTTTAGACGATCATATGTATTTTCTAATTAGAGAATGAAGCCGCTGAGTTGCGCCAATTTTTGCCAGTCGACGCCACCGCCGAATATATCGCCGCCCATTAATCAAAAATATTGATATAAATCAGAAGTATGTATTATTAATTGTTGTATATTTGTCCAACATTTTGAACCTTCCCCCCACAAGTAATCAATTTGAAGCTGCTTTAATAATTTTGCAAAAATTTAGCTCCCAATATTGAGAGGCTCAATTTTATTCCTTCAAATTGTGATTTAAGGCCCATTTTATCCCATTTAGCCTAAGGAAACTTCCAAACACCATGTCGATATTGCTCAATTTTATCTCTTGAATTCTTGATTTTTATACCCGGTGATTTTTCTTCTTCCAGTGAAGAGCACCAACAGCGTTTTCTTTGGTTTAACGCCAAAACCAAAGCTATTAGTAGTACGATTTTCAGGAGTTATATGAATCAAACTTTACACGAAACATGTCTAGCACAAAGCCTTAATGATACCATTTTGTTCACCTGTTCTTAATGCAAATACAAGTTAATTACTATCTTGTAAATCTATATCCTAATTTCAACTTCACCGCATAGTCCAAAATCAAAAGAAAAAAATACTGTTTGGCATACTATCGCATTTTTAACTTGAGAAATCCATTAAGTCTTTTTCACATCAAAACACCTGGTTTAATATTTCCGTATTTAAAATTTGCTATGAATTTGCAGCTGTAATTAAGCTCACATTTGGGGTAACGTCGTTCGTATTAATGAACATTGAATAAATTTTAAAGTTTATATAATTTCAATAATATTAATAATAATAAACGAATTTCAATTATATACTTATGGCTACATGATCTACTTACATTGTACATGCAAGTTGTAATCTCTGATTGATTTATTGAATTTTAAGTTTGAAATGTTTTGCATGTGCCCCGGTATTTTATGTGAGTTTTCCAGGCCGGCCAAAAATGATTGACAGTAACTCTAGACCAAATATCCAAATGCAAGCTCTAAATGTAAAACAAAGTGCACCAAAATTATCGTTAAATGTAATTTTTTAATTTATTTATTGCGTGATTATCACAAATACTTCACCGCTCAGATTTCATGGAACGCTACAAAAAGGCTCAATTTGGTATTTCAACAAATGCGACACGATTGAGGCCCCATTGAGTCTCTGGTTGGGTTTTGGTTTTCATTTCACCTTCATTTCTAAGATGATTTATATTCAAATGCAATAGAAAATCCTAAAAAGACGACAATACACATGCGACTGCGCAACAACACTAATGTTTTAATGCTAAATTGTGTAAATAATCTCCCCTAAAATTATTGGGAATAAATCTTTCGGCCCAGCATGTTTTCGAAAACAGCAGGTGTGATTTTTGTTTACAATCGCTGTAAGCAAGCATGTGGTTCCTAATACAGACAGACAGACAGACAGACAGACAGACAGACAGAATGACGGACAGACGGTCATACTGATTGTTCGACCGTTGCTAAGACAATCGGATTGCAGAAATATTTTTGTATTTATTGGCTACAAATAGAATAGAGATAAGTACTCGCTTGATATTTGTTTGTGTCCAGGGATGATGAACAGCATAATTGAAATGGTACTAAATCCACGTCGAAAAAATTACTTAAATTACTGATAAACGTTGATTCGTATACAGGGTGTAGACACAATTAAATAAAAACTAAGTACGCATCAACGCACAAGATACGCATACAGTTAAGCAATTATATTTATAGAGCATAGTTTTGGGCGCCCACGATCCGATGTAAACATACCGTTAGTTGGCCATTTTATTAAAAATAAAAATAAAAACAAATGTTCGGCATTACTATGTAACTTCAAAATGTGTATTATTAAAGACTTATTGTCAGAAAGTGCTTGATATAAACGAAATGGACTGTGATTTTGGAACACAAATGAGAAAAAATGCAAAAATTTTAAATTTTTTAACAAACAAATTTGTTGATGATAAAAGAAGAAATTTTCGAAGAATTTAAAAAAATCTAACAAAAGAACAACGTTTTCGATACACATTTTTCAAACGTTTTTGTTTTAACTTATAAATTATCCAAGTGGTGTCTATAAAAAGTAATAAAGACCTATAATCAGGAGATTATACGGGATTTCTTCCATTCATCCTTGTACGAGGAGATTTATTAGTCCAAAATTTTATAAAGTTTGGAAACAGAAGTAAGAATAAAATAAAAAACAAGTACGGCCGTAAGTTCGGCCAGGCCGAAGCTTATGTACCCTCCATCATGGATTGCGTAGAAACTTATACTGAAAACTGTCATCCACAATCGAATTACTTGGGTTGTGGTAACACTTGCCGATGGCAAGGTATCTTAAACCTTCCTAACACTACGTATGGACTACCTTGTAATTTTTTGTGATTGGGGATCGGCTATATATAACTATAGACCGATATGGACCAATTTTGGCATGGATATTAGCGGCCTTATACTAACACCACGTTGCAAATTTCAACGGATCGGATGAATTTTGCTCCTCCAAGAGGCTCCGGAGATCAAATCTGGGGAACGGTTTATATGGGGGCTATATATAATTAATGACCGATATGGACCAATTCTTGCGTGTTTATTAGAGACCACATTCTAACACCATGTTCCAAATTTCAACCGGATCGGATGAATTTTGCTCCTCCAAGAGGCTCCAGAGGACAAATCTGGGAATCGATTTATATGGGGGCTATATATATTTATGGACCGATATGGACCAATTTTTGCATGGTCATTAGAGAACATATACCAACACCATGTACCAAATTTCAGCCGGATCGGATGAAATTTTCGTTTCTTAGAGGCTCCGCAAGCCAAATCGGGGGATCGGTTTATATGGGGGCTATATATAATTATGGACCGATGTGGACCAATTTTTGCATGGTCATTAGAGAACATATACCAATACCATGTACCAAATTTTAGGCGGATCGGATGAAATTTGCTTCTCTTAGAGGCTCCGCAAGCCAAATCGGGGGATCGGTTTATATGGGGGCTATATATAATTATGGACCGATGTGGACCAATTTTTGCATGGTTGTTAGAGACCATATACTGACACCATGTACCAAATTTCAGCCGGATCGCATGAAATTTGCTTCTCTTAGAGGCTCCGCCAGCCAAATCTGGGGATCGGTTTATATGGGGGCTATATATAATTATGGACCGATGTGGACCAATTTTTTCATGGTTTTTAGAGACCATATACTAACACCATGTACCAAATTTCGGATGAAATTTGCTTCTCTTAGAGGATCCGTAACCTAAATTTGGGGGTCCGTTTATATGGGGGCTATACGTAAAAGTGGACCGATATGGCTCATTTGCAATACCATCCGACCTACATCAATAACAACTACTTGTGCCAAGTTTCAAGTCGATAGCTTGTTTCGTTCGGAACTTAGCGTGATTTCAACAGACGGACGGACATGCTCAGATCGACTCAGAATTTCACCACGACCCAGAATATATATACTTTATGGGGTCTAAGAGCAATATTTCGATGTGTTACAAAAGGAATGACAAAGTTAATATACCGCCATACTATGGTGGAGGGTATAATAAGTGGAAACATTTATTTATACTCCGATGATAGGACAATGCGTCGAACGATATAAAAAGTAGATCCATATCATAAGCATTAACCCATGACAACGTCCATCTTAGGTTAGATTAGGTGGAAGCCCGATGTATTAGGCTAACTTAGACTATTCAGTCCATTGTGATACCACATTGGTGAACTTCTCTCTTATCACTGAGTGCTGCCCGATTCCATGTTAAGATCAATGACAAGGGACCTCCTTTTTATAGCCGAGTCCGAACGGCGTTCCACATTGCAGTGAAACCACTTAGAGAAGCTTTGAAACCCTCAGAAATGTCACCAGCATTACTGAGGTGGGATAATCCACCGCTGAAAAACTTTTTGGTATTCGGTCGAAGCAGGAATCGAACCCACGACCTTGTGTATGCAAAGCGGGCATGCTAACCATTGCACCACGATGGCGTCCATCTTACGAATTATCTTTACTCCGACTGGAGCATATGTTTGTATGTCATTAAATATATACCTTTTTTTCCAATCGTTTTATATTTCTGCAAAAATTTTTCTATTTGATTTAAGACACAAAATGTACTAGAAAAGGTACAAAGGTGTCATAGTTATCAACCCTGATTTGTGAATGTATCCCTCTCTCTCTTCCATTTGGTTGGGTTATCACCAGCAAACAAATTTTTGGTATGTTTTCCACTTGGTTTTCGGTTTATTTGTTCGATTGTGTAATGCTACTGTTTTCCCGGATAGATAATTAACACATATATATTTTAACTTAAGAACAAAAAGGAGGTTCACAGGAAAAATGCGGTCAATTAAAAATAAGCAAATACGGCCACTCTCCGTTTCTCCTCACTTATTGGCAGAATAAGTCCAAGAAGTTAGAATTGCCATTTTCGAAACTTTGAAAATTGTTCTGAAAGTTGTGCCGGGTCGTGGTAGAATTCGGAGTCGATCTACCGATGTCCGTCCGTCTGTTGAAATCATGCAGCTTCAGAACGAAATAAGTTCTTATTTATATAGATGGGATGGAATTGCAAATGGACCACAGTTAGGTATAATCCCCATATAAACCGACCACCAAATTTGGCTTGCGGAGCCTCCTGGAGGATCAATTTTCATTCGAGCTGGTTGCAATTTGGTACGCGATGTTAGTAAATGCTTTCTAACACCATTGGTGCATATCGGTTCTTAATTACATATAGGTCCCATATAAACCGATCCCCAGATCTGAAGTCTGGAACCTCTTGAAGGAGCAAATTGAAATGTGGCCCACTAATTTTACCATTAATTTTACCACAAAATTTTTTAATTCACATCCACAACACTGAATTCGGATCACATCTAAAGTAGTGGTGCATATTCAGTGCAACGGCTGTTGAAATGTTGGACATCCGTCCTATGACAAGCCCATGTTAAATTCATCACTTCTGTGCCAATTTTGCACCACCTTCGGATCCAAAAGAGAATATTTTCACTACTTTTTTGGCGAAGCTTTTTTTTGCTGGGCGATCCCCAAAAATAATCTACCAAAATTGTATTTCTATAGAAAATTTTTTCAAAATTTTATTATCATAGAAAATGTTGTCCAATTTTAAAACTATAGAAAATTTTGTCAAAATTTTATTTTTATTGGTCAAGATTTTATTTTTATAGAAAATTTTCTTTCTATAGAATATTTTGTCAAAATTTTATTGCTATACAAAATTTTGTCAAGATTTTATTTGTATGGAAAATTTTGTCACAATTTTATTTCTATAAAAAGTTTTGTCAAAATTTTATTACTATACAAAATTTTGTCAAGATTTTTTGTATAGAAAATTTTGTCAAAATTGTCTTTATATAGAAAATTTTGTCAAACTGAATTTACATAATTAATCGTTTTTTTTGTTTGTTTAATATATACCCCGTATGGACTAACTTACAATTGAGAAGACGGTGTTAAGAAGTTATAAGATTCCTTGCCATCGGCAAGTGTTACCTCAACCCCAGTAATTCGATTGTGGATGACAGTCTTTAGTACAAGTTTCTATGCAATCCATAGTGGAGGGTACATAAGATTCAGCCTGGCCGAACTTACGGCCGTATATTTATACTTGTTTCTGTGTAACTTTTATTAAATTTTATTTAAATTTAAAATCTGTTGTTATTTTATAACTATAAAGAGATATGCCCTATATAAGACCATTAAAAGATAACTACCATTAAAAGATAACTACAATATATAAGACCATTAAAAGATAACTACAATTTACATACATACCTCGTCCCTAACACACATCATGTCTCTTGTCATCGGTTATGCTTAAATTTCAAATTCAAATTGAAGTTTTCTCAATAAATGAATTTTTACACTCAGGCAACTATTCGACTTCGATCAACGATCATATATACAGATGTAACACGCTTGTAAGCCGGAAAGTTGTCCGAATCCTTTGGTCTCAATAGCTATGCGTGTGCATGAACATGGAATACATGGTAAAGTTATGTTGCAAATCGATGGCCGGTTTTTTGTTTTTTAATCTTGTAAGCCGCTTTGTGGATTTTTGTCCAGTACACCAATAAGTGATTGTCAAAGAAGTGGCCCATAAAATTCACAGTGTATGGTGTATGGATTTACCATTTTTCTTTTTTTATGTGATGCTTTAATGCAGGGATTTTATGCAATTTGAATCCATGTCCCATGGGCCATTATTATTATTTGTCTCTATTCCATATTTGTAGGAAATATGTGCTAATGCATCAGACATCTATTGTGGCGTTTGAAATATCTTTGGTATTCTCATTTTATATGTGTGACGATTGTGTTTATAAATCTGTGAATGGTTTGCATTTTTTCTTTATTTTTTCATGAGACTTCCTTCCCAGGTTCATATTTCAAGACCGTGTGATAATTATTTTCTCTACGAAAGACTCTTGGGTGGCATTAGCAGCTATCTTAACAAGACTTCATTGTTTCGAATTTCTTTGTAGCAAGTTCATTTGTGTCAGATTTTTTAACAAGTCTGATCGACAATTCATTTAGTGTCAATTCAGAGACGTTTCCACAAATGATTCTTTGGGAAAATAGATACAATTGTGTGAATTTAGACGTCACATTGCATGTGTGAACGAATGCTTAGACGCCGACAACATACAAATATAAGAAGTTACACTCAGAAAAATTATGGTCGGATGTGTTAAATACATTCGTTTCGTGGTCATAGTAAAGGGAAGAAATAAGA